>NC_139513.1:216830703-216845703 GCF_947247035.1 Vipera ursinii | reverse complement strand
TATCTATATCTATCTATCTATCTATCTATCTATCTATCTATCTATCTATGTATATATATATGTATGTGTGTGTGTGTGTGTGTGTGTGTGTGTAAATTTTTTGGATTGCTAACAAAGAAAGGGAAACTGTTAGCAATCCAAAAAATTTACACAAATATAAGCTGTCACTGCTGTGACTACTGCCTGTGGATGGCCTTGGGTTAGGCTGAAACAGGAAATAAGATTTGTCCCATGTTTGGGGCCTAGCAAGGTATTCAAAATACTTTTATATATATATATATGTAAATGGTCTTCTTCAGAGAAAAGAAATTTTTATCCCTTTTCTTGTTATTTTTCTGAATTAATGTGGCAATTTGCTCATTGACCTTGTGCTCAAGACATATTTATGTATTCCTCTGCTCTGGAGTGTGCTGGTTGTTACCTCATTGAATTCAGTCCTTATGCCATCTCTTTTTCACTTTTGCCTTTTTTTTTTTTTTTGCCCTCCAAGTGTGAAAGTATCACTAACTTCTCTTCCACTTTCCTGGTCATGGTTGCAGTAGGGTACTATGTTTCTCCTTTGATTGCCATTTATTTATTGATTGTATCTGATGAACTTTCTCACTTTTAAAAAATTATTACTTTTTTATAATCCTAGAACACGGGTTGGCAACCCGCGGCTCTGGAGCCGCATGCAGCACTTTAAGCCATCTCCCGCGGCTCCCAGTCCTCCGCCGTTCTGGAAAAAAAGTGGGATGAAGGCAGCAGCTCTCCAAACGGGCGGCGGCGGTTTGGAGAGCTGCCCGTGCAGCTCTCCAAACCTACACCGCCCCGTTTGGAGAGCTGCTGCCTTCGTCCAGCTCTCCAAACAGGAGGCGGTGGTTTGGAGAGCTGTGCGCGCAGCTCTCCAAAACTACACCACCCCGTTTGCAGAGCTGCTGCCTTTGTTCATGTTTGACGAAGGCAGCAGCTCTCCAAACAGGCGGTGGTGGTTTGGAGAGCTGTGCGCACAGCTCTCCAAAACTACACCGCCCCGTTTTCACAGCTGCTGCCTTCGTCCATGTTTGATGAATGCAGCAGCTCTCCAAACGGGGAGGCGCTGCGTTCATCCGCGTTTGAAAGAAACACGGACGAACGTGTTCTTCCATGTTTCTTTCAAACGCGGACGAATGCAGCGCCTCCCCATTTGGAGAGCTGCTGCGTTCGTGTTTCTTTCAAACGCGGACGAACACAGCAGCTCTCCAAATGTGGAGGCGGAGGTTTGAAGAGCTGCGCGGCTCTCCAAACCTCTGCCTTCACGTTTGGAGAGCTGCTGCGTTCGTGTTTCTTTCAAACTTGGACGAACGCAGCACCTCCCCATTTGGAGAGCTGCTGCATTCGTGTTTCTTTCAAACACGGACGAACGCAGCAGCTCTCCAAATGGGGAGGCGGAGGTTTGGAGAGCTGCTGCCTTCCGCGCAGCTCTCCAAACCTCCGCCGCCCTGTTTGGAGAGCTTCTGTCTTCGTCCGTGTTTGACAAAGCAGCTCTCCAAACGGGGTGGCGGAGGCAGCTCTCCAAACCTCCGCCGCCCCGTTTGGAGAGCTGCTGCCTTTGTCCATGCACGTTTTGCCTTGTTCTGCGCATGTGCGTGCGTGCACACACGCGTGCGCACATTTTGCAGCTCCCACTTTTTTGTGTGTGTGATGGAACTGGTTCAGAGTGGCTCTTTTGCTGTTTCAGGTTGCTGACCCCTGTCCTAGACCATTGAAATTATTTTTTTATTTATTTTATTTATATGCCTCCCATCTCATTATTGAAGCAACTCTGGACAGCTTACAAAATGATATAAGAATAAATATAGAACCAATTAAAATTGGCAAGAATGAAACAAAGACTAGAAACCAATAGGATGAGGGTGGAGTCTTCTTTCTTATCCTGTCCATCATTTCCAGTGTAGAGCATCTCCACCAGAGCCCTCATGTCATCCCGAAAAGTCAAGTTTTAAGTCCCTTCTGGAAGGCTAAATCTAACCTCTGGCAGCAGAATGTTCCAAAGGGGAGAGGCTGCGGCAGAAAAGGGTCTTCTAGACTCCGCCAGCGAAAATTCCTTGCAGATAGGAGCAAATCCCTTCTGCTGGAATGAGTGTGGTGGGCCAATCACATTGGAGTGAGACTGCTTCTCAAATATAGCGAATAACGGGGGGGGGGGAATTAAAAACTGAAACAGTGGTTTCCAAAAGCCATGACTATTGATAAAAAAAATATTTATTTATTTGGAAAATTTATATTGCCACCTACTTCTGGCCACTCAAGGTGGCTTACAGGAAATAAAGAACACAATATAAAAGAACTAAAAATAATAAAAAAATAAAAATCAATAAAATAATAACCCCTTCACCCTGGCGACACACACTCATAAAGGTAAAGGTAAAGTTTCCCCTGCACTTGTGTGCTAGTCATTTCCAACTCTAGGGACCAGTGCTCATCTCCGTTTCAAAGCCGAAGAGCCAGCGCTTGTCCGAGGACGTCTCCGTGGTCATGTGGCCAGCATGACTAGACGCCAAAGGCGCACGGAACGCTGTTACCTTCCCACCGTAGTGGTCCCTATTTTTCTACTTGCATTTTTACGTGCTTTCGAACTGCTAGGTTGGCAGAAGCTGAGACGAGTAACAGGCGCTCACTCTGTTACGTGGCACTCGGGATTCGACCCGCCAAACTGCCGACCATCTGATCGACAAGCTCAGCGTCCTAACCCACTGAGCCACCGCGTCCCTTGCAATAAAAAAATAAAAACAATAAAATAATAACCCCTCCACCCCGGCGACACACACTCATACTAGCCATTTAATGGGCTCCATCGTACTCTGGATTACCCAGGCCCGTCTTTAGGGCCTTCTGAAAGAGGGTTAGAGTGGGGGCCTGTCTAATTTCCTGAGGGATGATGTTCCAGAGGGAGGGAGTCACCATAAAGGCCCTTCTGGGTCCCACCAGATGTATCTCTTTAGGGGGCTACTTCCTTGCCTCCCTTCGTAGAGGTTTCCGAGAAACGAATACACATAAGGAGAGCAGTGATCTCATAATCACAGAAGCAATTAAAATTACTGAGAACCGGGACTATATCAGCATTGGGTATATAATGGGCATTTTAATATCACATGTGATGCACACTCAGGCTCTATATCTGAGCACAGGAAAGTATGGTTTTCACATGGGATGTTCGTTGGTTATTCTTATGGGTAGCAGCCAATGCATGCCATTTTTTTTAAAAAAAGTCTCCTGTGAGGGACATGAGATGACTGAGATGTAAGACTGAGATAGAATTATATTATAGAAAAGGATAGGAAACCTGACTTTGTCAATTTGAATAGCTCAGTACGAAGGTTAGAAAGTGTCAACAAGGAAAGGCTACAACCTGCCAAGTCAATGTTAATGCATATCTTTACATAGAACCGAAACTTGTCCAACAAGTAAGAAGTTCCCCCCAAAGGCTTATGGAGATTCTCAGTCATCCAAGTCATTGTTATCTCAAAGATGCTTTTTCACGAGGCAACTGGACTTTCTTGTTTTTCTTTGAAGATGTTTCACTTCTCATCCAAGAGCTGAAGAAGCTTCTTGGATAAGAAGCGAAACGTTTTCAAAGAAAAACAAAAGTCCAGTTGCCTCGTGAAAAAGCATCTTTGGGTTCCCCAAAAGGCAGAATTAAACGCATCCCAAAGAAGATGCAGCCTAATTTTAACCATATTTGAATATTAGAAGTTGAGTGAGACCCTATCAATTTGAATATTTAAGCTCCATATGGTCTGCCAGAGTTTTATCTTAGCCAAGGGCAGAAAGTATCATCAAGGAAAGACCACCATATGCTAAATCATTACTTGTACAACAACTTCCCTCTCCCACCCCTAGGAACTATGGGGGATAGCAGATAGAGAAGACCTATTGTATAGCCAGTTAGGTGGCTTGAATTTATGGAAATACTGTGAACACAACTGTCTAAAGAAATATGCAAGAATGTCCCATAAATGCTACATTTATTTGTTGGTTTATTTATTAGATTTTTATTCTGCCTTTGTCTTTGGTGAACTCAGGGTGGCATACATATTCAGTCTCCTGTGTCCTATTTTCTTTACCATAACCACCCTGTGAGCTGAGTTGGACTGAGAGTGATTGACCCAAAGTTGCTTATATATCTATGGGTGGACTTGTACTGAAGGTATCCCTGTTGCTAGTCAGCACTTTAGTCAGTACACCAAACTTGGCATTCAGATAGCCCTATTTGACTGTTGTTGCTCCTATACAAGGAATCCAGATGAGCTCCATCTCAAAAAAAATTTCCTTCCATTCTTCAAGATGGCAGTGGGGCAAAACTGCTAAAGAGGGGAATGAGGGAATGTTGGGAAACCGAATGCATTTTCACTGTGACTGGAAGCTGCCAACAAAAAGTCATAGGTTTGATCTGTGCTATTCCAGGGAACGGTCCAATAAACCTGCCGTCCTTCTCTTAAACAGTTTTGTGGAAGCGAGAAAATCTACCAGAAAACTGTGCTTAGGGAGCACTTTCTGGGCAGTTACTGTCAGCGCTTTTGTCGGGATGAAGCACTTGATTCTT
Source organism: Vipera ursinii (assembly GCF_947247035.1). Classification (NCBI taxonomy): domain Eukaryota; kingdom Metazoa; phylum Chordata; class Lepidosauria; order Squamata; family Viperidae; genus Vipera; species Vipera ursinii. Next base: position 216,841,139 of record NC_139513.1, on the reverse strand, counting down.
AAGAAAGGTTGAAGTTCTTGAAGAAGGCAAGAGCCATCTGGAACAAAGAGCTAGAAAGTGCTTGGCAGCCCCTATGAGTGTTAACCATAGAGGATCTGAAATGCTGTTACCTGATATGAATAAGTTATTATTACTGAAAGCCATAGGTTAAAAAAGTCAATCCAAGGGTCTTTCTGAGTAGCTTTCATACCAACAGTTATTTCTGTAAAGTGGCATTTGTCTTATATTTCTCAATGATGGGAAGAAGGCATCTATTTTACATCTGATAGTTAAAATGCAGTTTTCCATAAAGTGTAATGAACACATACTAATTTTTCTTTTTGTGTTGTGTTTTAATTGGTTTAATTGATTTTATGATTGTTTGCTGTCCAGATTGTTTGAGAGGGGAGATGGTATAAATTGAATGAATGAGTGAGTAAATGAATGAATGAGATTCTAAATGTTCTGCAGTCAAAACAACATATATAATATGGTGAACCAATAAAAATAATTATCTCTTACTAAATACTCGTCCAACTTTTCATGGCAGACTCTATCTAGATGAGGTGGTTTCAAATCTACCCAAGTCCCAAGATATAGCAACTGGCTTCTTAAAACCCACCCAAATGGATCAGGGGGTTGAAGAGGCAATGGGAGATTTGTATCTTCAGACTTGCCAGATTCTGTTAATGTACCCTTACGAAAAATAAAATTAGCTCATCTGGCCATGATGGTTTTTATTTGTATCCCCCTTTATTATTTTTATAAACAACTGAAGACAGCGAACATATCAAATGTTGTCCCTTCCTCCCCGTTTTCTTGCCACCCAGCTCCTGCAACTGTTCCTCATATGTTTTAGCCTCAGGGGCAGAATTAGTAATCTGTATCAGCAGGTTGATTATGGTTGTTGCTCACAAAATGTTCTCATTCACAATGTGGTCATTACCAGCATTGCCATATTGAGGAAGAGGAAGACATATTGTTGGAGTTGCTTCCTTCTATTCCCTATCATTTGAAAACTTTTACCAAATCTTTTCTCTGCTCACCTTTTGAAGTGGAGTGGGGATGTAGTCATCCTTTCTCTTTTTGTAAGAATGCTGTGGGAGGTATGCTATGTCCAGGGACATTCTTGGAATTAAAAAATGGTACTGGGATCTGGTACATGGTTGTGCAGCCTAAATGTCAATGGAGATTCTCAGTCATCCAGGTCCCAAAGCTATCGGCCATCCAATCAGAGCTGAAGAAGCTTCTTGGATGAAAAGCAAAACATCTTCAAAGGAAAACAAGAAAGGTTGTGCAGCCCCTTAGTTTTTTTTTTTTTTGCAGATGTTTTAATTAAAAGGATAATCTTTTTTAAAAAAAAATTAACATGAGTAGAAAGCCTGGCAGACACAAAGGAAATGCCCTAAGTCATGGTAGAATATGGGAACCAGACTGCCTACCTCTGTGATAGGAAAAGTAAGACATAACAAATGAATATCAAGGTTTTATAATTAGCATATTGCTATGTATATAAGTATCTTGGGATAAAGAGGACTATGAAATTAAATAAATGAAATGCCTGGGGTAATGGTTGTGAGCAGAGGCCACATGATTTTAATAGGTACAATACAAAGAAAATTCCATAATCCTGTCTTTGAATGTAGCATGTAGATATATTAGTATGGGTCTAATTTCCTCCATTTTGTATCTCTTACCTCCTTTTGTATAAACAATTGACTTCTGTTATTTAAATTTACTTAATTATAATGTAAACATGATGTCATTGCAAGTGCTTCTTCAAATATTGATTTTACCTACAGTATTCTAAGGTATGGTATTTTGATTTTCTAGGAATTCCAACAGTATTCTTTAACAGAGCTAAAATACCTTGTAATGTCTCAAAAGACTGAAATAGAGATTTTGCAAAAAAAATTGAAAAGAACAAATCGTTCACTGGCAAATCATAGTCTTTGCAGTAGAGATTTCTTGGATTGCATCAGTACTAGGGCTGGGAAAAAATACAAGGTAGGAAAGCGTTTATTGCCTAGTGTATTTGTGTCAAAATGAGGTTGGCAAAGTTTGACATTTTGTTCTGGGACTCAGATAATAACAGTTTTAATAACTGTCAGTGCTACTTATAATTCTGGAAGCTTTATCGAAGAGTGTTTTTATTATCTGCCAAAGACTTGTTAAAATAACTTTGGGGAGTAGGAAGTTTTACCTTATTAAACACTGGATAAAGGATTGTTAATTTAATGAAATTATTTAAAAGTTCAATTCTTTGTAGAATTCTTAGATGAATATTTATTACTTGATAGTGTTTGTGCGGTTGTCTGTTCATTCCAAACAGATGAAACAGGTTAAGTTAAAAAAAAAATCAAGTTTGGATTTAAAAGTTTGTAATTAATGAAAATGCTGAGTTAGGAGTTTATACAAATGATGTTACTTTACTTTTAGAATTAATTACTATTCTAAAGGCAGTAATTTTACATTTATTTTGTTTCTTAGAAATTTTCTTTTATTCTGCTTTGAAAGCTCACGCCTTGTTTCACTGCATCATTAATCAGAACACAAAGAAAACAACAATACATTCTATTAAAATATCTGCTGAGACCTGATACTCAAACATAATTCAAATAAAAAAAGATGCTATAATTGTGAGAAGTAGTATATTTTCTGCACTGAGATTGCTCCATTGCCTGCCACTTGCTTTCTGGGTCAACTTTAAGATGCTCACTTTGGTACATAAAAACTCACAAAGTTTAGAGCCAAGATCACCCATTGCCATATAGTTCATCTCATACTTTTAAGACCGCAGTGAGGCACTTTGGATGCATCCAATATAACATCAGTAAATCATGCCCTTTCCATTGTGGGATCCGTATTATGGAGTAAATTGCCCCCAACAGACTTCAGACTGTCCTATCCATTTACACTCAGAAAAGGGCTTAAAAACCTCAATTTTTGCTCAGGTGCTTTAGAGATTTTTAAACAATTATTTTATGAATTTTTTTTAGAATATTTAAATGAATTGAAATTTTGTTTCTGTACGTTTGTAAATCACCCAAGAACATTGGCATGAGCAGCAAATAAGCCTTGGTGGAGCAGTGGGCTAATGCCTCCTTAAGTAACACCAGCTGCCTGCAATTAGTGCAGGTTCGCATCCCACCAGGCTCAAGGTTGACTCAGCCTTCCATCCTTCCGGGTTAGGTAAAATGAGGACCCAGATTGTTGGGGGCAATTAAGCTGACTTTGTAATAATGCCGCTTGGGGGGGCGGTGTGAAAGCCCTAATAAACAGGCATATACATAGAATGAAGGCTACTGCTAAGCTTGTAAGCCGCCCTGAGTCTTCGGAGAAGGGCGGGATATAAATGGAATTTAAATAAATAAATAAATAAATAAATAAATAAATAAATAAATAAATAAATAAATAAATAAATAAGAGAAAAGGCAGGCAGTGGTCCTAGCAGTTTGAGGGTGAGGTCTAGATCACTTGAAGAAGCACCTCTTCAGACTTGAAATTTTATTAAGCATTACAGTTATACAAATAACAACTAATATAAATGACAAAAATGCAAAATAGTGCAAGAAAAAGGAATATAGCAAGGAAGGGAAGGGAAGGGAAGGGAAGGGAAGGGAAGGGAAGGGAGGAAGGAAGGAAGGAAGGAAGGACTTTGCCCTTAGTCACAAGTACAAACAATTTTAACAAGTTAACAAGTTACCATCTTATCTTAAAATACAACAAACAAATTCTTCATCCTATATCTTATCGCTTATCTATAAACAAATCCTTGTCTTTCACTCCTGGTTAGCAAAAGTCCATTAAGGATTATATATAACAACATAGAAATAATAGTATAAACAGTATAACAATAAAATAACTATTTTAACCTTAATCAAATAAACCAAATTTACCTTCCCTTTATTTTTAACAGTGTTCATTCTTAAACTCTTCACATAATATTCTAGAGAGAACTTGATTTCTTTTCCTTTTTCCATTCACCCTAATCAGCAAAGTCTTTCAAAATTTTAACAGATCTCCTTTGTAAATTAGTATGAGAAGATTATCCAAGTCACCCTTCTTTGTTTTGTTATTTGTTTGTCAGTCTTCCCAGGTAAACCAAACAGGAAACACGGCTAGACAAACACATTCTATTTTATTGAAGACTTCATAAATATCATCTTGCAAGTCTGAAAGTAGAAATCTCCTTAGCAACCTGAAAAGCTAGGGAAAGTCCTTTATGACAGGGGTCCCCAACTCCCAGTACACGGACCATTACCAGTCCATGGCATGCCAGCAACTGGTCCGTGCAAACAAGCGAAGCCCTGTTTGCAAGATGCAGGCAGCATGCAAAACCACATCCCCTTTGGTCCGCGGAAAAACCTTTCTCCATGGTCCCTGATGCCGAAAAGGTTGGGGGCCGCTGCTTTCTGAGTCTCTTTCTCGGGCCATTATGCAGCAGCAGGCTATACGCTCTCTTATCTGACAGTTTCCTAGGCAGGATTTTTTTCAACCCATGTCTCAAGACTTTTCTTACATACCATTACACCTTTGTACTTTTTAATTATGAAAACATCAGCTGATTCATTTGTATATCCAACACATCATCTTTTCCTAGATCGTTCTTGCAGCCTGACCAGAATAACATCTGAAACACGTGAAAGAATAACATCTCTTACTCAAATCTAATCTTAATATTTCTCTGATCACATATTCCCATTTTCACTCCCAGCTCCTTAACCTGCATATCATTATCAGAATACATTTACTGTGAATTTTGTCTTAATATCTATATAGGTATTCCTCAGTCTATTCTATTGCCTGACAAATATGTTCCATTTATGTTCCATGGTGCTTAGGAGTTACGGGTCCGACATATCTGGAAGGGGTTTTGTTGGGCAAACCTGCCTAAATGGTATCTGGTTTTTCACTCAAAAGACACAAATGTATCATCCAGGGGTGATGTGGCAGATTTACTTTGTTTTTAAAATATATATTGGGAATTCTTATTCCTGTGTACTTTGACTCATAATGTGCTTTATTTTAATTGCTAAAATAAATTAGCCTCTTTTCTTTAAATTGTACTCACGAAATCATGTTTCAAAGAAAACATATTTTTAAACTGAATCTCTGTCATGGGCAAAAGTCTGTACTTTCTGCCTTTGTTCTGTTCAAAATTAAAAGCTAAACTCTCCCAGCCCTTTTTCTTTTATTCAAAAGAGAAACTGCAATGACTTTTGGAAGAATTATTTTTTTTTTGTATTAACTAAAAAAAATTCCATGCAGCTATTAAATCATTAAAACTTTAAGATTAGCATTATGATTCAAATGTTGTTTCGAATGCTAATCACAGCTATTCACAGAAATTCAATAAAACTAATTTGTATATTTTATTTGTTTTACACGAGGACATTTGACATAGTACAAGCAAGAAGGTTGCCCAGTTTAAATACTAGCTTCACACATCCTTTCGCCAGATTGCTATGTGAACTGCACATAATATAAACACATATTCTTGTCTCTAGTTAGACATATTATATTTAATGACCATATGGTCATTATGGTACAAGATCTACTGTCTGTTTTATTTATATTCCTCAAGCATATTGTTCCTTCAACTTCGCAGTGTGTTAAACTATTTCAGAGGGAAACAACTTTTTCCCTCTTGTTTCTGGTTGTCCTATCAAGTGTAACCTTGGACCCTTATAGAGCAATTAGATCAGCCTCTATCCCCTCCTTTGTAATGAGGTTTCTTGCATTTCTGAGACTATAACCCTTTAGTCTTCCCTAATGGGACATCATTATTCTGAAAGAAACAATGTAAATGTAAATGAATATTCTCATTAACGAGTCACAGAGAAACCTTTAGTGGTAGCGCTGTGGTAATTCTGCTTGTTATTTCTCTGGTATACCATGCTGGATTTTTTTTTATAATTCATTATTAGTATTCAAAATTACTTGTTCTTTAATTTTGCATGTCTTTCATAATCCAGCGTTCCAACCACTTCAACCATGTCCTTGTTTTATTCTCCAGAAACCACCTGTGAAACGTTCAAGGTCTCTGTCCCCAAAGAGCTTTTTGAAAGACTCAGAAGAACTACGGAAACTCAGAATAGCTGAAGGAAAGATTGAAAACTTAGAAAAGACGCTACAACTAAAGGTGAAAATGAAAACACGTAACTTTTTTCCTCGGCATCAATAGACCTACAACAAAATTTGTGCAATTTACGGTACATTGCAATATCTGTTGAAATTGAAAATGAAATAGGTGAAAGATATGTTTTATTATGTACATAAAGGTATATCTGTTTTCTTTGTATATATTTTTCCCTGTGTGTAAAATTTTGCCACTGTAAGAAAAGTAGTCCGGGAGATGTTTTAATTAATAATTGTAGGATCTAGATCTGCGCAAATATATTTGTCTGTTCTTAAGAGAACTTCTTTCTCTGTTTCAGGTGTTATAAATTACATATGTAAAGTTTAAATAGCATTGATTGCTTATGCCTTGAATCTCTGTTTCTAGCCACATGGATACTAGAATCAATATGTATAGCTATTTCAAGTTCAGTAGTGCAAAATCTGTGGTCTCTGTATATAGTCATGTAAAAAAGTACTTTTTCACCATGTTAAAGACTGTTTTTAACATATACGTACATAACATTTTATTTTCATTTCAAACAGTGTGAAAAGATAAAGGTGATATCACTGAACAACAATATGACAAATTGATTTTGTAGTCTCATTTACTGAACAAAAAATTAACAGATGTGCTATTTCCTTCTGGGGGAAAAGGAAGTACATCTTTCTCTGTAATTATTGGTGACATCTTTTGGCCAAAACAACCATAAATAGATTTTTTATAACTGTGTGTACCAGTGTCTGATATTGATTTTGAAGAAATCTATCCCATTCCTCCATTCAGATTTTTTTTCAGCTGTGCAATATTTGAGGGATTTTTGCATACACAGCCCATTTTAAATACGCCCACAGCATCTCAATGGCATTTTGATCAAGACTTTGACTTGGCCATTCCAGAACCCTTCCTTTTATATTTTTTTAGCCAAAGATTGGCTGATTTACTGTGATATTTGAAGTCATTGTCACGTTTCAAGCTCAACTTTGGGATGAGCTCCAGTCTTCTGACAGATGGTCTCACATTATCTTCAAGCACCCTCTAGAGAATTCCTAGGAGAAACTGTGATGGTGTGTGCTGCCCAGGTCCTAATGCAGCATAGCAGCCCCAAACTATAACATTACCACTGTCATGCTTTACAGTTGGTATCAGATTCTTCTGGCGAAATACTGTCCTTAGTTTTCATCAAACGTGGTACTGATATTATGGCCAAATAAACTATCTTTGCTTCATCTGTCCAAAGTACATTGTTCCAGAAATCTTGACTTTGCCTAGATAGTTTCTGAGCTGTTTAATCTTGCCCTGATATTCTTTCTACACAACAGATTTTCCTCCTGACATATGTCCTATGTAGATTTAATTTGTCCCAGCTTCTTTCTGATGATTAATTCAAACATTTTGATAGTGTTAATAGTGATAACTACCTGGCAGTTGCATGATGAAATTCTAGGGTTCTTAGAAACTTCTTTCAGCCTCTTGTGTACTACTCCCAGGCTAAATTTGGTGGAACAGCCTGGCCTGGACAAGCTGGCAGTTGTTGGAAATCTTTTCCTCTCATTGATGATCTTCCAGACAGTGGAATGATTGATGTCTACTTGTTTGGCAATATTTTTAAATCTCTCCCCATTTGCATAGATATTTCTAACCTTCTTTCTGAAGGTCTCAGAGATCTCTTTTGATCTAGGTATGGTGATACCTCACACTACAACAACAAAGAGCCAATATCTGAAGTTTCAATAAGGCAAATTACCAAATTTTCACCGGAGAGATTCTAAGCATTTGCCCCAGATTTGACAAACGTGATTCTAATGTGAGGTATTTGGTAAATGGGAGTGTACTTACTTTTGCATGCAAAATCTACCTATGCTTTTATTTAAATTACACCATGGATTACAAAATGCAAATGAATATTTGTAATCTGAAATCTCCTTTATCAATGTAGTTGAAATGAAGATCAAATTATATGTTGAAATATGTTGAAAAAGTCAAAAAATCTCCATGGGCATATTTACTTTTTCATGACGATATATCCTTACTTTGCATCTGTACAAATCTGTGCATATAAATTTGAAAGTTTCAGATGCTGACATTTTATGTAGATTATTTCACATTTTTCATATAATCAGCCTAATGCCCGGAATCATGGATTCAGTCACATAAATCCTTTGAATTTTAAAAGTCATAGAAACTGTCATGAGACATATTATGTAACTGACAATCATGTAAGCTATACAAGAATAAATACGTGAACAAACAGATTACCATTTCATACACTTAATTGCAACATGAAGAAAAAAAAATTCCCAGCATATTTTGAAACTTCTCATCCTACATCCTACATAAGATTAATGTGTTCAATCAGGTTACATCATCTTAGCAGATAACCTTCTGCTATTAATTGCTCTCTTGATTTGCTTTTAAATTACCCTTGTTACTGTAGTGGAATATGTGAATGATCTTAGGGAACAAAGGGAAGAGGTAATGAGAGGGAAGACTCTCCAGGAGCTTAGTGGTCAGAGAGAAAAACGTGGGAAGGATCCACCCTGATTGATCAGTTAAAGGTGGTGGCAGAAAGCTTGGGCCTTCAGCTTTGCAAGATTCTGTTAATAAAGCCTTATGATAAAGTAGAATTAGCTCATCTAGTCTTGTTGCCTGTCTGGCTCACCTGGGAAGGCTGAAGGTTAGCGTGGCCAATGGCTTTATTTCTAATGGTTTATTCATCAGTCATAAAAGGAAACATTCTGTCATCTAATGGAAGCTAATGGGATGCATGCTTTTTCTGTGGCAGCCCCTGCCCTATGGAACGTCTTGCCCCTTGATGTTCAGCAGACCCCCATCCCTTTAACCTTCCATAAGGCCCTAAAGACTTGACTTTTCCCCAAAAATGTTGGGAGATTAGATGGTCTGTTAGCACGGATTAGTATTAGGTTTTTGTTATTTTTAATGTTTTTATGTTTTAACTAGGGACGCGGTGGCTCAGTGGGTTAGGACGCTGAGCTTGTCGATCAGAAGGTCGGCAGTTTGGCGGGTCAAATCCCGAGTGCTGTGTAACAGAGTGAGCGCCTGTTACTCGTCCCAGCTTCTGCCAACCTAGCAGTTCGAAAGCATGTAAAAAAAAATGCAAGTAGAAAAATAGGGACCACTACGGTGGGAAGGTAACAGCATTCCGTGCGCCTTTGGCGTCTAGTCATGCCGGCCACATGGCCACGGCGATGTCTTCGGACAAGCGCTGGCTCTTCGGCTTTGAAACGGAGATGAGCACCGGCCCCTAGAGCATGTGCGGGGGAACCTTTACCTTTACCTTATGTTTTAACTGGTTGTGCTTTATAGTTTTTAAAATGATTGCATGTGTTTTCTAATCGTTGATGGAGAGTCACCCAGAGTTGGCTGAAAGATGGGTGCCTGCATAAATATTTTAAATAAATAAAATATTACTCTTGAAAATCCTTTGTATCAATCTTTTTTACATATCCACCAAGCGTGATAGAATGTCTATTCATGTTGCTCACTTTTCCAACATACATTTTGAAGTGCCTTCATACCTTCTAAATAATTTCTCTGGTGCCAACAACACAACATTTTATAAGATTTTTTTTTGAGATCATAGCACAGTATAAATTTCAACACTTTTAACTACATATTTTCCCACTGATCCATAACCTGTCTTCCTTGTTTCAAATTTCAATGAAACTTTATACATTTTGTCCATTTTGAGTCTTTCTGATAACTGTAAATGGGAAAGCCATTAAGAATGATATCCTTCTGCTATTGCTCTCTTGATTTGCTTTTAATTTCCCCTTGATAGATTCCCAATAATTCCTGCTACATCAAGCATTGGTCTTTGTCAGCTGTTTCCTCTTTTAAGATATGCTGCTTGATCCATACAGGTGTTTTTTTTCAGATACAACTTGGGCTTATGTCTTTTCCATGTCCTCAAAATGTCATGTCTATTAAAACTATTTTTAAAGTCCACATTAATTTTAACCTTTTTATACAATACTTATCAATGCTTTCCAAACCTTGTAACTCTGAAAGTCTCTTTTTAGCTTTAGGTATTTAGTAATAGCATAGGAACAGCACTTAGATTTATATACCCCTTCGTAGTGCTTTACAGTTCTCTCTAAGCATTTTACAGAGTCAGCATATTGCCCCCAACAGTCTGGATCCTTATTTTACCGATCTCAGAAGAATGGAAGGCTAAGTCAACCTTGAGCCGGTCAGAATTGAACTGCTGGCAGTGGGAATGCAGAATTAGGCTGCAATACTGAATTCTTACCACTATGTTATCACAGCTATTTGAAAGTTACTGCATTTATTTATATATTAATCATATTTACAG
>NC_139513.1:216670703-216825703 GCF_947247035.1 Vipera ursinii | reverse complement strand
CTATTGTCAGATTTCTGTTAGCTTGACTCATTCAGTGTGATCCAAATTCTAAGCATGTGAGCCATTAATACCATAACCTTTTTTATTATTGATTTCCAATATTTCTGGCCATTGCTGCTACAACAATTTTCTTTATCCAAATAATCTCTATCTTGTTTTCACAGTTGTCTGTAACTATTTAACTATTTGGCTTTCCAAGTGGCAGCCTTTTAAATCATTCAGATTTTACCTTTTCACTGATTTTCTCAACTTTCAGATCCGCAGATCAATAGATGTTTGGGCATTTTTTCTTAATTCTGTAGAAAAATTCACTTTCTTGCATTTTCCTAATAACGATCTTCATCTTCCACCTTGTTTCTCTGTTTTAATTCTAAAGTATGAATGAATGAACCTTTATTGTCAAAGTACAACCATGTATGCATTGAGATTGGCTGAGCCAGTATTCTTCTGCTTCGAAATAGGACGAAGTTTACATAGGACAAGGAGTTTGCTTCAGTTAAAGAATTGTTAGTATCCATAATGCTAAACCTTTCTCTAAGACAGAATCTCTGACATCTTTACCTTTTATTTCTCTCATTTAATTAAATCAGAGAGATTACACTATTATCAGAAAAATATCAAGTCTCAAGTGTGGCACCCCATCTCCAGTTTATCATCTTTAAGATTTATTTACTTAGATCAACGTTTAGGGGAGCTTCAATAATTTCACTAAATATAGCAGTATCAAGTGCTGAAGCTTTGCTTTTTTCTTTTTTTTTAACTTGGCATTTAAAAGTGATTTATTTCATAGAAAATTGTTTCATTAAATTTACAGGCCTGGAAACAATAAGAATGGAAAAGAGCGTTCAGATCCTCAGCATCTGCGTCAAGAAAATTCTGATGCAGTATGGAATGAACTGGCATACTTTAAAAAAGAACACAAGAAGCTGTTGATTGAAAAGTGAGTGTTTTTATTTTATTTTAAAAAAAATACATATACATTTAGAAACGTGTGGTTGTACGTGCTTAGCTTCTCCTTGCAGAGTCCTAAGGGCGAAACAAAGAATTCCTTCCAGATACCTAAAATTAAATCATCTTTCTCTACCAGAAATAGGGAGACAAAACATTAGCCTCTTCCTGTGCCCCCTCCCTCCGTATCAGTGACAATAAGTTTGCTAGCACTAAATGAAACAGTATTGCATGAGCTAGGGATTGTGTTAATTAATGTGGCTCTCATCTGTTGGAGGTGTCGCTTTTCATTAGCTTGTATTTTACACACTGCCGTGCTTCATTTTTGGAATGAGGTGGTGAGGGGATAACCTAGCCAGCCATCCTTGTTTGATCTCCTTGATACATACGCAATGCAGAATGCCTCAGCTCTCTTGGTTCCTTGCCCTGTCCTACTAATCCCAGCTGAGCTCATTATGGTGTAGCCTTGCTGCTACTCTTGGAGCCTGAGCTGTCCAAGCTAATTACTGGTAGCAGCAAAGCCGCCTGTTAAGGGTCTGGAGTAGATCTGCTAACATGGGCCTTCAGAGTGACCTGCAAAAAGCACGGGGGAGTTGCTCTCTTTCTTGCTGTGCACAGCCTGTCCTTCGGGTTTAGTGCTGATCCCTTTCACAGCTCTTTTAGCTGTGGTAAGGGTAAAACTTGGTGAAGGAATTCTTACTTTAGAAAACATCCAGTTTGCTTCTTTGATCTTATAATTCATAGACGATTATATTCACCCTGGTAAAGTAAGAAGTTTTCCCTTTCATACTAGACAAAAGGAAGTTGGTTGGCATTGCATAATTAGCCTTTTAATGATGTTTTAAAATGTCCTTTGTCAAGTTGATTTTGTAATTTAGCACAATGAGCATGCTTGAAACTCGGAACAGTCTTCTGTTCTTTTGAGACATCCATGTGTAATTCTCGGGCTTGTGCCTGCATTTTTAAAGCAATCAGAATATTAGCACAACAGTGGAATTTTAAAGATTGCTCTTCATTTGGCTGTTAGAACTACCATAATAAAATAAATTTCATAACATCATATGTTTTCCTTTTGCGTCAATTATGACAATAAGAGCTTTGTTGGAAAATATGGAGTTTCCCAGAATTGTGACCATGAATCTCAGAATTCCCAATAAACACAACTGTCTTAGGAAATTTGAAAGTTGGTCTTAAGATTTCTGGAGAGGACCATATTGGTATATCTAATCTAACAATGTAGCTGCTATTAGGGACCCTCTCAATGGAAATTCTGAAGACCTCACAGTTAAAAATATAGTGCTTTTTTCAAACTTCTGAATGTCAACCCTGCAACGATCTTGGCTGAAGCCATTTTTGCTTCTTTTTCGGTAGCCACAGTGCTGGGAGGGGGGATGAGTGGTTTTAAGGTTAGATTAAACAATAAATTTTCTCATGGGAATCAAGGTCATTGCTGTCTGACTTTTGATGAGCTGAGCTTTCCATGAGAAAGTCCGCCAAAGTATTCTATTGGGGAACATAGATAATTACATATTGCTGGGGTGGGAAGTTCAACTTTGTAACATTGTAACACTTGGGAGGGAACTCCAGACTTGGTTTCACTTTTGACAGTGGCCATACTTTAAGGAAACCTCTTGCCTTGGAATTCTGTTTTTACTGGTCTCATTGATCGGAATCATGACACTGAAATTATATTTATTCAATAAATAAATAATAATTTCAACCACAAAATCATGCTATGGCAATCAGTATGGATATTCTATTCTGACAATATGTTTTGGACCATATATTATGCTCATATTTCTTTTTGAGACCACACACAGAAAGAAAGCACTGTTGAACAACACAGGATTGATTGAAATCTTGATGTGTTGGAAGAAGCACAAGGAAGTTTATAATGAAAACTATTGTATTATTATTTGTATTAATATAACAAGGTGAAATCAAACTTGCCAGTTCTTTGGCTTGTGTTAGCACTGAATTCTTTCCAAGAATGTAGGATGTTATAATATAATGATCCTCTTGCATGAGCTGAAAAAAATGATTTACTCATTCTTTGCTTCTTAACGCAATCTATTCTTTGAATCATTTGATGATTTTTCAATCTTGACCTTGATTGCATTAGTTTGAACAGTTTGCTTTTGAGCAACCAAAATCAAACGTTCAGTTTCTTTTTTTAATGTTCCATTTGTAAAACACTGCCATGTTTTATCTGTATCCACTTTTCCCCTGGGATATTTTGTAAAATTGAGCAAGGAATGCTTTTCCTTGCAGTATTCCAAGTGTGTTTTTATTACATTGTTTCAAAATTCACATTTTGTAATTATATATATTCAATAAATTCCAATTTTTATTGGAACATTCCAGTGCTTGTTCTTGGCTGTCTTTTACATCATCAGCCCATGCATGCTTTTGTTCTTCAGTGGTTTTTTGACTTGAAGTTAACCTCTACCTTCATTTCTGTGGGGCAAGTATAATATATCAATATCACTACGGGGATGTAATGCATTCTAAATAATCAGGGTTTTTTTTCCCCATCCAAACCAGGGGTCTTCAAACTTGGCCTTTTTATGACTTGTGGACTTCAACTCCCAGAATTCCTCAGCCAGGCATGCTGGGTGAAGAATTCTGGGAGCTGAAAGTCCACAAGTCATAAAAGGGCCAAGTTTGAAGACCCCTGATTCAAACTGTCCAATTCAGCTTATGTATACATAATTCCAGTGCTGTATTGTATCACAACTATGCTGCAGGTATTTATGACTTTGATGGTATTTCCACAGTTCAATTTGTCTTAACTTCATTTATTATGGTTGGTCACACAGTCATATGTTTAGGTCAGGGGTCCCCAACCCCCAGTCCGCAGACCAGTACCGGTCCGTGGCATGCCAGCAACCGGGTCGCACAAACAAACAAAGTCCCATCCACGAGATACAGGCAGCACACAAAACTACGCACCCTCCAGTCTGTGGAAAAACCTCACTCCACAGAACCGGTCCCTGGTGCCCAAAAGGTTGGGGACCTCTGATTTAGATGTTTAGACTCAATTTGGTGTTTTTTATCCACCTACCTTTTTATCCACTGATGATGATGATGATGATGATGATGATGAGTTTTTTAATCTCTCTCTCTCTCCCTCCCCTCTCCTCAGTTTAACTGAAATCAGTGAATATACCTAATAATCCTTCCTCCTACTTTCCCACATCAACAACTCTGTGAGGTGAGAGACAGAAATTGGCTCAAAGTTACATATCTGGCTTTCATTCATAAGGCAGGCCTCAAGTTCAGTCTCCTACTTTCTAGACCAGCACGTTAACAACTAGCTTCAGTAATTCTAGCAGGAATTAAACTTTAGTCTTTTATTCAGAGATTTTTTTAAAAATTGTACTATGATTAATCCGAAATAAATTCCTAATCTCTAAAATGGACACTGGTCATTCTTCAAATTTATTTTGATTTTAAATTTGGGCTGCAGAAATTCAGATGATAGTATTTGGATGATAGTAAAGACTAAGAGTTACTGGGTCTTTGTGAAGTATCCACAGTATTTGCTGTCTGACCTTTTGCAGGCCAGATTTCGTAAAATTACTAGAAAGATTATATTTTCCATGAAGATTTTGAACGATTAGTGGTCACTACTGAAAAACCTAGCGAGTATATTTTTTGATAGTGCTTTGGAGATTTCAGTAGCACCTGTTAATGCATTATCTCAGACATATTTTATCCAGCTTGAATTTTGATCACTATTTTGCATGAAAAGGCTAAATGATACTAATGTCTAATAAGTTTTTCAAAGATTTTTACCATCAGACATGGGTAAAACAACCTAAATGTACTGAACCTAAATTTAAGATTTCTTCCAAACGGCTTTTTAGTTTGGAATAAAATATTTTAAAACTTTGAATAACAGACCAATGAAAAAGAATGTCAGTTATATCTAAATGGGATTTTATTCATGCTTACTTTAGGCACCCAAAGTCTGGTAAATAAAGTCCATTAAATCAGGGATATATTGTACTCTTACTGTACTAATTAACAGTTCCTTCTTTGACAAATTTGCCTTCTTTTTATCATCATTTTTGCCTTTTTTGTTATATATATATAACATGTAACATGTAACACCTCTACTCCGCGAGCTGCATTGGCTTCCGGTTGCCCTCCGGGTGAAATTCAAGGTGCTGGTTATCACCTATAAAGCCCTACATGGCCTGGGTCCGGGGTATTTGAGGGAACACCTGCTGCCGGCATCAAGTGCCCTTCGCCCAGTGTGCTCCCACAGGGAGGGTCTGCTCAGGGTCCCGCCGGTAAGAGATTGCCGGCGGGTGACACCCAGGGATAGGGCCTTCTCAGTGGGGGCGCCTGCCCTCTGGAACCAGCTGCCAGTAGAGCTGAGGACTGCCCCCGACCTCCGATCATTCCGCCGGGGCCTGAAGACCTGGCTCTTTGAGCTCTCGGGCCCAGGCTGAGGAGAAATTTATTTTAATTGGGGTTTTTAATTGTACAGGGTTGGTTTAATCTTTTTAAAATTGGTTTTTTAACTTTTGTATGGTTGATTTTTAACTCCCTGTAAACCGCCCTGAGTCCTCAGGGAAAGGGCGGTATATAAATGCAATAATATATATATATATATATATATATATATATATATATATATATATATATATATATATATATATATATACATATAAACAGATTTTAGACTCTAAAACAGCAATTTAGATTCTGTATGTGTGTGTGTGCGCGCACAGATACTTCTGAGAAGAGTATCTTAGATGTTTATTTAGGGGTGTCTCGGAACTACTATCTTCAGTACTACAGCAATTATAAATAAATTTTGCAGTGTACAGAATCCCTTCAAAACTGAAATGGCCAAATCTTTGGCATATATATTCTGAAATAAGCATTAGTCTGTACTGTATTGTGCCTGTTTTGAGAACCGCTAAGGTCAGGGAGCATTCTTAATAAAACCGCTGTGTACTTATATCCTTTTTGTAGCTAGGTATGTGGTTCTAATTCCCATTCTGGGGAAAATTTGCTATAAAACAAATACCTTTTAGGATCACTCAATATCATATCTCAAGATGCCATGTCCCAACATGGAGGAAGAGGAATCCTATTTTCTTTCAGTAAACACACTGAAAAGTTCACATTCATAGTTCTGATTCTGAATAGATTTTTCTATGAAATTTAAATTTTCCTCTCTTTCCCATGCCCTGTTCCTATTTGCTTGTCTGACTTGGCTGAATAATTCTCATGTAATTTATATAATAATTTCTATAGTTTCTATTAAAAATGCTGGAAATATTCTTTTGTGCTTGTGCCTGCATGTAAAAAGAGAAAAAGAGCATCTTCTTAGTAGATTGTTATTTGAGGTGATAAATAAAAATAATATGACCATTATAATGTTTTTATTTGATGAATCATGCTTATATGCCCAGTTATCCTCTCTTTTGAGGCCATTTTCATACTTTCTACCTGTCTTAAAGCAGTGCTACCTATCATGGAGCAAGGAGAAAACCAATTAATATGTGATATAATGAATGTGATGTTAAGTAACAAGATAGAGAAATGCAAACAGTAAAAAAATGATTGGTTTCGTTTATGAGGCCTCTTTCTTTGCCTGTGAAGGACAGTGAAGATCAGCTTACAGAATGAAAAGAGACAAAGCATTCCTTAATTATTTCTCTTCAACCATATCATGTTTCCCCCAATCACAGTTCCAAGAATACCGAGCAAAAAAAATGTAACCATTATTGTTAAATAATTATGTCAATTCTACTGTCAAAATTAAAATTCTTCCAAAATCCCTTCTATTGTTAACTATTGCTTTCATTTATCTTAAAGCATACACAACACCCCTTTATTTAAGCATGATTTTGAAGGAAAGCTGCTATGATGAGCCTGGAATTTTAATTTGGAGGCAAATACAATACGGAAAGGGATCTTCTGTTATTAGATCTTCTAGCTAATGGTCAATATGAGAAATGTTTGGGGCTGGAGAAGAAAAACGGCTGTTGCTTTGATTGTTTTTGTAATTGTGCTGTGCTTTTCGTTCTTGTCGGTATGAGTTTCCTATGAAAGAATTTATATACAAACTTATATAAATTCAAAATAGTTCATACAGATTACAAGAGAGAGGTATGAAATTAATTTTTAAATAATCATTCTAATACCATTAAACAGTAAGATATTTTGAGTTGTACTTCTTTCTACTTCTTCGTCTTAATAATAATAATAATAATAATAATTTTATTTATATACCGCCCTTCTCCCGAAGGACTCAGGGCGGTGAACAGGGCAAATGTATAAAATACAAAAATACAAAAGTTAAAAGGAATTAAACATAATGCCCAAGGTAAAAACAAAAAATACAAATATTAAGAACAATAAAAAACCCAACCCATCCCCCATCAGGCCAAGCCGGCTTGTTCAAATAAATGCGTTTTCAGATCGCGTCGGAAGGAGCGGAAGTCGGGCTCCATCCGGAGCTCAACCGGCAACCGATTCCATAAGTCTGGGGCGCCCACAGAGAAGGACCTCCCCCTGGGGGCCACCAGTGGATTAAGGCATAATGCAGTAACCCTTTTGATAAAAAGTTGAGTAGTATTTTTCACATAGACTTTGTGATTTTCAGAACTAACTCATATAATTTATAAATAATACACTCCAAAGGAACTTAGTTTGAATGTTAAAGTAACAACAAAATGTAAACTTTCCTTTTGGGTTTTAGTTTTGATTAGTACCCAATGAGGCTTGATTCAGATATTATCTTTGCAATATTGGAGATGTTTCAATGTAGTTTGGAGCCACATTGTTCTGATGTCTGTGAGATGTCTGTCTCTGACATCAGGTGAGCCGATTGATTCAAGAATGATTGCTTCCATGCTGCCCTCATCATATACTATGCAGAGAATAGTGTATTTCAATAGCCTTTAAAGAGCTAATAGAGTCAATGTTTTGTGCAGATTTCAGTTTGATTCTTTTGTTATTCTACCTCATAGTCATACAGTGAACCATGAAAAATCATGTCCCTTTTGGATTTCTCATTCATTAATTTAATTTGGGGAAAAACATCTTGTTTATAACCTGCTGCAGTGTCTGTTCATCCCATTCCTCAATTTTCATTCATTGACCATCAAACACAGGGCAGGAGGAGAAAATGGCCATAAAACTATCAAACAAACCAAAATGCTGTTCTGCAACAATTATTAATTACAGTACAATATTAAAGCACTGGAGAGAAATAAGCATGCATCTTCAGTCATTTTATTTGATTCCAAATACTAAATTCAAACCAATTGCTTAAAACAATCTGTAAGAGTATAGACCCTGAAACCCAGGACTATGGCTCATATCTCATTTAAAAATGAAAGAAACAAAGAATTAAATGTATGTAGAAAATCTCAAGTATATAATCTTAAAATACAGTATGGGGTAGGTCTTTTTTTTCTTGATAACATACTCACATCTCTCTGCTGAAACATAAGGAAAAGTCCCTCGTTTAATAACTGTTCTCGGTGATGAAAGAGTAACTTTGCAACAAGTCCTCAAATTTACGACCTGCGCAGGTCTGTGAAGCAAAGGAAAGTTGAAGTTGAAGATTATAACCACAGTCATGGTTAATAAAAACTTCACTTAATAACCAATTTACCTGTCCCAACTGTGGTCACTAAATGAAGAATACTTGCAATTTATGACTCTTCTGTATCACTAAGTTGGGATACTATATATCTTTCTTTTCTTTATCTATTTTCCATATTAAGTCTGATTATATAAATCTATTGCATTGATCAAACTTAGTACCACAGTTTTGATTCTGCTCCGATTTTTGTAGCATGTGTCTTATTTGACCTTTTTTTGGCATTCTTTTTATGAATTCTTTATGTGTATTTCTAGACTGAATTTGGAGGAGGAATTGGATCAGATGAAAGTACATGCCTCTAGAGATAAAACTACAATACAAGAGTTGAATGTGTGTCTACAGGAAGAAAGAGAAGGTAAGTTTGATTTAGACAATCTACAAGTAATCCTCGTTTAATGTACTTAATGTACAATTCAGCAACTGTTTGAAATTACAACAGGAACAAATAAGGGGTACTTAAAACAGGTCCTTGAAAATGTGACCATTGCAGCATCCCTGCGGTCAAGTAATCACTATTCAAGCAACCAATTCATAATTACCATAGTTGCAGCATCCTCAACCATCTGATGGTCATTAGCGATCTTCACTGCAGTTTCCAATAAGCAAAGTCCCGTATATCTTAAAAAAATACAGATTCCTTTTCAGTTTTTTAGTCTAAAACTCTAAAATATAGAGTATTTGTTAAGATATGGTAGCTGTATATATAATTCGTATATCTAATTCTGTCATAAGATCAACATTGAATGCTTTGATCAGTTTATTATTAAAAACTAAAAAAATCTCTGAAAAGTAAATGTAGATGTAAAAGCTACAATTGATATTCAAATGAGTGAATATTTTGAAAAAGATTAAAAGTAGAAAATGTATGTAGTACCACTGTGCTAAGGGACTGTGCTTGGAACTAACATGGGTGAAAATAGATTTATATCAAGGTAAAGGTACATAATCCCCAGCTGCACATTTTCCCCCCTCTTCTGTTATCTTTAGAGTATTGCTCCATTTATTTCATGAACACAGAAGTTTTAATTGGGCATGACAAGTTCCAAAGACAAAAGAAAGGGCTAATTCAGTCTAACAAACTTGTTAGTCACTGTTTATGCCAAGATGATTGCTAACCTACAGAGAGTAGCATGTTTTTCTTCCACTTCTGCTTTGTTTGTAAATTGAAGATCATACCTGACCTACTCTGTCTACTTATAGTGCTGAATGGGATGGTTAAAGGAAATGTTTCCCGCATATTCCTAGGTATATTTTACAAGGAATGTTATTTCCTAATATTTACAACTTCTAAGCAATTTTGATATAATTATTTTCCTTTATATAACCTGCTTACCATTTCGCCATTCTTAGCTGTTGAGCGTTTTATGAAAGTCAGCTGAATATGTGAACTGACTTCATTGAAAACATTGGGGCAAGTTTTTGGCAGACTGTTGATTTAAGGGTGCAGTAATTAAGAAATGAAACAGAGGGCAAGGTATTTGTGGGGGAATGACTTTTCACTTGTTCCTGACAATTTCCAGGAGATAGGTAATTGGAATGATTTATGAAAAGCGTTAGAAAGTATATCAGAAATAATTTTCCTACAGCAGCTAAGTGTTCGAGCAATTATCATTTGGTAGAAGTATATTTCAGATTATATCCTTTTTTGTACATAATGGCTAATCCATTATACAATTTTGAGGTGTCAAGTTTGGAGCTAGTCTGGGGAAGAAATAGGATGTAATATTGTTAAGTGCTCAAACCAGTGTATAAATTATTGGTCACCCTAATCTCGAACATTTCTGTGAAATGTCATATGTGATTTATTTTGTACAGTGTACATTTCATCTTACAAAAGCAGGAAGTTAAAGTTTTGCCCACTATAAGTCCATAAAGTTTTCTTTGCTCTGTTTACCAGGCACTCTGTTCAGGCACTCTGTTCCTCCTAAAAGGGATAAAAATCAGAGAACAAAACTGACAGTGTAGATATAAAGGTAGTAAGTTTGCTTTCTGTAGCACAGAAAAGCTGGAGAAAAATCATGATGATGCTACCAGAATTACATGGCATACGATTTTTTTTTAAAAAGTCGCTGATTTGAAACTGACAAAATGGCTTGACAAGAAAATAGACCACAATATTCTTAGTCAATGAACTCATTTCTTTAAAATGCTTTAGTATTGCTTTACTGGAATTACAATGTATTATTTACTCTTCGTTCAAGAACTGCTCTGTAAACTTGGTGAAGAAGACGAGGTCAACCACAGTACTCCAAAGAAGAATGTGAAAGAAATATCAGCACTGACATTACAGAAGGTATCCTAATCTGTAAGATATTGAGCTCCACATGTTAAATCTCAATTTCAGTGTAAGGGATCATATATTAAAAGACAACATTGATGAATATAAGCCATGTGTTATTTTTTTTTAGTTACCACTCATAACTCAAAATAATTCTGTCAAAACTGTGTCAGAAATCAATGTTTTCTATATTTGGCTCCATTCAAGCTAATGGTTTGTGCAGAAAAACAAATGTGCACTTTCTCAGAGTCGGATTATTCTTACCCTTATTCTAAAAATACAGTTTTATGAATATAAAGTGTGTCTTACTTTAAAGATGGAAATCATTGCATAGGTCTGTATTTATTTTGCACTGTATTAACAAATAATTAGGATCAGGTCTTGAAAATCTGAGTGTCCAGGAGAAAAGGAGGAAAGAAAAAGACATGTCACTCCCTTCCCTTTTATTAGATTTTCACATCACTATAAGAGGTATAGTGTGTTTTAACCTATATTTTATTTCCTACATACAAATAATCCTGAAAAAAACTTTCTGCATATCATCCCTACTTCTTGAATGATTTAATGTAGTTTTTTTTAAAAAAATATGCCAGAATAGAATAGAGAAGATCTTATGTGGTAAAATAATGACAACAACATCCCAGATTTGATGAGAACGACAAAAAAGTCTTGAGAGTAAACACTATCAGCATGGACAAAATCACTGTCATTCAGTTGGTAGCTTTCCTCTGAACAACTTGATGAAACTTCTAACACCATCAAACAACATCTGCCTTTCCTAGGTCCTTGGGAGATCTCGATAGGTGGATAAAAAATGCCAAATCCAGTCTAAATATCTGGCTGACTATGCAACCAACCATAATAACACACATACATACACATACACACATATACACTTTTATGCACATACACAGATACACACACACACACACACACACACACACACACACACACACACACATCAAGTCAAGGCAGTAAACCTAGTATTCTTGCCTCCTATTTGTTCTGTCACTTAGGAAGTGACTGGCTTAAAGTCACTCATCCGGCTAATGAGTTTAGCTGTGTCCATTTATTTTTATATTTGTAAAATAGCTTGTAAGTAAAGTAGTCTTCAGCAGATCAGGGGATTGTATATATTGCCATATTTCTAGGTAATGAAGGTTCTCATCTCATTATTACTAAATGACAAACATATTAAAGTAATAACTGAGAACAAGAAATGCTCACATTCATTTATCTTAAGATAGAGTGAGTAATGGAAAACAAATTGAGTGATAGAGGATGTCGTATCTACCACCCATGGGATAGAAGGAGTTTATGATATATAATTTTAATGACATAACTGTCAAGAATGGTTTGGCATAATACAGGAATCTCTGATGTCTTTCCGAAACTATTGGATTATAGTAGGAAGTAATAGCTCTAATAATTCCTTCTAGAGCCATTTCTAATTGAAATTCTGGAGTGACGAACTTTTAGTTATGGTATCTTCTACCTAAAGTATAAAATTTCTTTTCTTACACAGCAATCAATCTCAGTGCTGGAGTTACTTAAGCCCAAATTCAAAAATGTCCTTACAATAGAGGCTCAAAGATGCATTGATATAATACTTAGTTAGGAGCCTTGGTGGAGCAGTGGGCTAATGCCTCCTTAAGTAACACCAGCTGCCTGCCATTAGTGCAGGTTCGCATCCCACCAGGCTCAAGGTTGACTCAGCCTTCCATCCTTCCGAGGTAGGTAAAATGAGGACCCAGATTGTTGGGGGCAATTAAGCTGACTTTGTAATAATGCCGCTTGGGGGGGGGGGGGCGAAAGCCCTAATAAGCAGGCATATACATAGAATGAAGGCTACTGCTAAGCACATTTGATTTGTGCTTAGTTTGTAAGCCGCCCTGAGTCTTCGGAGAAGGGCGGGATATAAATGGGATTAAAATAAAAATAAAATAAAATAGTTGTTTTAGTGCAAACAGGAATGAATACTTCTGCTTTACATATTGTTCCTGTGTGAGCATAACAGTTTTACCTGGTATGGCAACTTCTGCATCACCAATTTTAGTACTGTATTCATTATTTATGTTTTGGTATAATATCTCTTTTTTTCAACCACCCCAAAATGGTAAAGGTAGTCTTCCATCATACGACAATTGAATCCAAAATTTCTATTGCTAAATGAGACCATTGTTAAGTGAGTTTTGCCCCACTTTATGAGCTTTCTTGCCACAGTTGTTAAGTGAATCACTGCAGTTGTTAAATTAGTAACATGGTTGTTAAATGAATCTGGCTTCCCCATTGACTTTGCTTGTCAGAAGGTCGCACAAAGGTGATCACATGACCCCGGGGCACTGCAACCGTCATAAATATGACTCAGTTGCCAAATGCCTGGATTTTGATCATGTGACCATGAGGTTGCTGTAACAGTTATAAGTGTGAATAACAATCATAATTCACTTTTTTCAGTGCTGTTGTAACTTTGAACAGTCACTATATGAACTGTTGTAAGTGAAGGATTACCAGTATTGCACTGTAAAAAACTGAAATACAGAGTGTCAACAGCAACCTTGTTTTAAATCATGATACAAAATCAAAGCCAAAATTGTAGTCTGGGCTACTATATAATTATTATTTTTTTAAAAAAAAGTTGATTAATCACTGAGAAATCACTGAAGTTATAAATATGCATTGTTTTGTTTCATATCGCTTTTGTGTCACTGTATAAGGATTTTAATTTATTTTATTACATATCCTTTTTAACAGATGTATTATTGCAATAAAAATGCCTTCTTCCCCATTACTGTGAAGTTATTTTTCAATTTGTTATTTGAAATAGTTGTGCTGGATAGAATTTTATTTCCAGAGATTATATAGGATATTAAGTCATAATGGAAAAGACCAGCCTCTACGTAAAACATTAAAAGTGATTTTTCCCCCTACTGTATTCAGATTTCACAATTGGAAAGAAGAATAATGGGCTTTGAAAAAGAATCCAAGAAGCTGAAGGAAATTAATAAAGGGTTAGTTAAGGATAAAAGCGACCTGAAACTATTGCTTAAAAAGCATACAGACGATGCAGAAGACAGAGAAAAAGAGCTGAAGATACTTGTGGAAAAGATCACAGAAGCAAAGAAGGACAAAGCAAAGCTCCAGTTAATAATAGATGGACTGGAAAAAGAGATCATGTCTCTGAAGAGGCAAGTGGCAGAAGGAAATTTATTGAAAAATGAAAATGTGGATTTGCTGAGTCAAGTGAAACAACTGCAAAGCTTACTGAGCAAAACAAAAATGGTTGACTCCAAAACCACAGTGGAAGCGGCTTGTGGACAATGCAGGTGTAAGAATACAGGGGCCAGTGTTAAACTGAAAACAGGAAAGAAAAAGAGCTTAGTGGAACATCAATCTCTTTGCAATCAGTCCATCAAGGATCTGAGTGGTGCACTTGAGAACTTCAGTAAGGACGGCTGGGAAGACATGAGTGAAAGCAGGTACAGCTCTCATTAACGTAGCTCTGTAGAAGGGACACTGTGCATATGTAAAACACTAGCAAATAGAAACTGAATTTCAACTACTGTCGATTTGGTATGCAGAAAAAATACTGTCAGAGTCTTTGAAATATCTTGGGAGGTCTTGTTCTGAGTTTATTGACTGAAATTTGCATGCAGAATTAGCCACAACTGCACAAGTATTTGAATAGGTGCCAGGAAAGCCAAAAGAAGGCAATGCTTGATTTCTTCTAGTGATGCTATTTTCATGCAGTCGTGAGGCTTGAAATTGACAGTTTGGCAGGTTGATTTAATTTGCTGGCCCTTTGCATATTCACTTCTGACAGCTAAGGATTCCCAAGCAAACCCAGGAAGTCAGTTTAGTTATCTTGTGACATGCCGACCCAGGAGGAGAAACACTTTTCCCCTTAATTTGGTTAGATAAATTTTGAATGACCCATTTCAACTTGCTACCAGATGTCTACAAGCTGTTTTGTGTCCTTTAAATTAAGGACCTTCCACACTAATTATTTCATGTATGTTTCATGCATAGTCATTGTACTAAGTGTAATTGAAAGATTGTTGAAAATTGGTTCTGTAACCGTAAGTAGAACTGCACAGGTTCCTTAGATCCCACAACATAACAAAAGTTATTTCTCAGCCTGAAATCAGGTGTTTCATAGTGATTCCATAAGCTATGAGTGCAAAGTTTCTTACCTTTTGCTTGATTCTACTGTATATACATAATTCAGAGACAATCAGAAATATCGTTTAGACAGGCCTTGTGCCGAACTTTTTAATTGTTGGATTGATATTCTGCCTTTTCTTCAAGGGTCAAAGTGTGTATGTATGAATACAGATTTATGGATTATTTTTTTAAAAAAAACTCTGCCAAAGTCAAATAACTTTCAACAGTTTACAAGCTCATCTAGTACATTAAAATAACTGAAATAATAGCTTTTCTTCCCATTTTGCCTCATGCAAAAACCCTAGCAGATAGGTTTTCCTAAAAATGACTGGTTTTTCCAAAATCCCCCAGTGAGCTTCTACAATGGACAGTAGACTTTCATCTGGGTTTCCCTGGTAGTAGTCCAGCATCCTAAATGGTGTGGTATATTATTGACACTGTCCACTGTGTTATTTGCTAATTAATACTATTAATTAATAATCTCTAGAAAATTGGATATGGTGTAGCTTTTACATAAGATAGAAAGAAATCTTACTAGTTCTCATTTGTAGAACTTTAAATTTTGTATATTACTCAAATTCAGCTATTTAAATTTATGAAAAATTGATTTGTACAATATTTGCTTTAAACTAACGATTTGGTCCATAGTTATCTTAGTGTGCACAATCAAGAATAAACCATAATTGGTTTCAAATGGGTTTCCCATGACAGCTCCAGCTTATAGAAGGGGAGTAGATACAAAACATTCTGAATAATATAAGATCAGACACAATTGCTTGAAGAGATGTTTAGGTATCAATTACTAGCTCCACAACCATAAATTCTTTCTTTGCTATTGCAACTTATTTGTGGTTAGAGAAAATAGAAGCATGAAAATAATCCAAGTTAATGAAAGTAAGACCTTAATCACTGACTTTACAATTGGAGTCTAAGTTCTTATTCTGTCAGCTTAATTAAGGTTTGACTCCCCCATTAAAGCCATTGGTAACTTGTGATTTAAGATTATTCAATGCTGAAGACTTTTTAAAATAACTATCACATCTGCTAAATATTAACAAAAGTGGAGGAAGTGGTTCTTCTTACCTCAAATTTCCTTATGGAAAATGCATATGGGATATGTCATACATCAAACAGATACTCCTTTATATAAAATGTTATCATAATAACTTAATAATATGTTGCTGTCATGTACATTAATATTGCTCACCAAGAAAAGAATTAATATAATGCAAATAGAAAGGGTACTGGGTTGCTATTTATGTATGACTTTGAAATTTAGAAAATTTGAATGTATGTCTGTAGTTATTTTTCACAATAAATAATATAATAGCAGTAGCACTTAGACGTATATACCGCTTTACAGCATTCTCTAAGCAGTTTACAGAGTCAGCCTTATGCCTCCAACAATCTGGGTCCTCATTTTATCGACCTCGGAAGAATGGAAGGCCGAGTCAACTTTGAGTCGGTCAAAATTGAACTGCCAAACTGCTGACAGTTGGCAGTCAGCCGAATTAGCCTGCAATACTGCATTCTAACCACTGCGCCACTGCAGCTCTTTATATAATAAAACGGAATATAATAAAAATTAATACAAACACAGAAAATTGATGAAAGAAAAAGATCCAGTGGTTCATTAAGTCTGCCCCTTGAGTTTTTTGCTTGTTTCCTTTTTAATTAAATGTTTTTAATTTTTATTTTTTATTTTTTATTTAATTTTTGTTGGATGATAGACAAGTGTTTATCCCAAGCATCTTTAAAGTCAGTTACTGATGATTCACCCACTATCATACCGGAAAATACGGTATGATCAAGTTTAAATCTATGAAGATCAAGTACAGCTTGATACCTTGAATTCTTGTAAGTTTCATATGCTGAAATGTGTTAAGTCAACCTAAACTATTTAAGGAGTGATATAAGATATAAGAGCCTTGGTGGAGCAGTGGGCTAATGCCTCCTTAAGTAACACCAGCTGCCTGCAATTAGTGCAGGTTCGCATCCCACCAGGCTCAAGGTTGACTCAGCCTTCCATCCTTCCGAGGTAGGTAAAATGAGGACCCAGATTGTTGGGGGCAATTAAGCTGACTTTGTAATAATGCCGCTTGGGGGGGGAAGCCCTAATAAGCAGGCATATACATAGAATGAAGGCTACTGCTAAGCTTGTAAGCCGCCCTGAGTCTTCGGAGAAGGGCGGGATATAAATGGAATTAAAATAAAAAAAATCTCTGTTGGAAAGTTGCTTGTAAAATTCTGCTACTATTTCTGTGAAGGAATGCTTTCTAATGTTACTTTTGAGCTTCCCTCCCGTCAGCTGGAGATTATACCCGTGTTCTTAATTTTTGCTTCATGTTGAAAAATAGTGCCATCTAGAACTTTATTCACAGCCTTAATCTATTTAAAATTTCAGTCATGTCCTCTCTTTCCCTTCTGTCTTCCAGCCTGTACATGTTCAGAAATATTTTGTCCCTCAAACCTTGCACCATCTTGTTACCCATCTCTGGACTTGCTCAATCTTATCGATACATGTTTTTTTTAAAAGTGAGGTCTCTGTTTAGTCATTTAGCAATCAATCTGCTATAAGCACACCTAAATCCTTTTCTTCTGTTCTGTCTAACACTGTATCCCCAATACTGTACTCTGCCAGGGGATCCGTTTTCCCCAAGTACATGATCGTACATTTAGAAATATTGAGCTGCAGTTTCCATATTTTTGACCTATTTTCCAACAATGTCAAATCATTTTCCATTTACGAATACCCCCAGGAACATCAACCCTATGACCTTTGTATCATCAGCAAAAAGAGAAATCTTACCTAGCAAACTGTCTGTTATATTACTTACAAACACATTCAACCAAATAGTACCTAGAACTGAGCCTTAGAGTACATTGCTTGTGACAGGTCTCTGTTCAGACAATGCCCCATTAACAGTCACATGCGCTTTTAAATGTTTTTTAATCCTTTTTTTCAGGAGTGGTTCCATTAACCTCACTACTACCAGACTTAAGCTTAATGGCTTATAGTTTCCAACTTCTTCCCTAACTCCATTCTTGTAGATCAGGGGTGTCAAACTACCGGCCTGCAGGCCGGATGCATCACGCAGAAGCTGCGCCCACCCCATTGCCGGCAATGACAAGACTGTCCCGATACATTGCGCGATGTCATGTGACGTCACGAGTTTGACATGTCTGTTGTAGATGGATGTAATATTAGCTGTTTGTCAGTCCTGGGGAACTTCACCTGTTAGAAGAGATTGGTTAAACAGAACAATTAATGGTCCAGCAAGCACACCTAGAACTTCCCTCAGAACTTTGACGTGAATATGATCTGGACCTTTTGCTTTATTAAGCTTTAAGTGGGATAGCTCATCTGCCACCCCCACCTCTAAAACTCCTGGGAAAGAAACTGCACTACAAGGGTACTATGATCTATCCAACCTGTTTTTGTTACCGGCATCTACTTCTGAGTAGTCTGAACAGTCTTCTATTAAGATTTGCTTTAGCCAGATCTCCCTTAACATAAACGTTGTTTACAATTTTTTTGGGAAAAGTTTTACAATACATTTTTTAAAAGACAAAACCCCTCCCAACCCCCTCCCCTCTCCCCAACCCTCCCCAACACCTCCCTCCCTTCCCCCTCCCCCCTCCCCGACTTCCCAGAGCTCAATACAGGGTATAAAAATACAAGCAATCATAGTCTACCTTATGCAAACAACAATAAAATATTAAATCTATCGCACTTTAACTCTTATAAAATAACTACAAGCAATATAAATATCACATCAGTACTTATTCAAATGCTAGATGAAACTTTTTAGTCCCATATTTATTCTGAATATAATCAATCCATCTTCTCCACTCCACAATATATCTCTGTTGCGTTTGATCTTTCAAGTACGCTGAAATCTTTGCCATTTCCGCCAGATTGGAGACTTTTGAAGTCCATTCTTCTATAGTCGGCAGTTCTTCCTTCTTCCAATATTGCGCTACTAAAAGTCTTGCTGCCGTAATTAAGTTCAACATCAGCTTAGTGTCCACAACAGTAGTATCAGTAATAATGCCCAGTAAAAACAGTTGCGGACAAAACTTTATCCTTTTCTTGAATATCTTTTGCATGTTCCACCAAATTTTAATCCAAAAAGCTTTAACCTTTTTACAGGTCCACCATATATGAAAATACGTTGCATCTTCACCGCCACACCTCCAACATTTGGGCTGGCAGTTCGGATACATACTTGCTAATTTTTTAGGATCTAAGTGCCACCTATAAAACATTTTATAAAAGTTCTCTCTTAAGTTTTGAGCCTGCGTAAACTTTACGTTGTTTACATTTTTAATAGTTTTAGCCAGTTCCTCCTCTTTCTGTGCTTTACCAACACTAATGACTTGTTTGGCTTTCTCTATAGGGTCTTATACACCTGTCTATCAGCTACATTCCTGCTATTCTTATATCTGTTATATGCTGATAGTTTTCTCCTTTACTATCCTAGTAAATCCTAGCTTTTACTAATGGGCCTCACATGAAGACTAGTTGCCTCCAGGATGGCAGCTTTTATCAGCGTCCACTAGCACTAACTCCTTCACCCTTCAAGTTTATGTTTTAGATCAGGGGTGTCAAACTGCCAGCCCGTGGGCTGGAGTGTCACAGAGAAACCATGCCCATCCCATTTTCGGCAATGGGAAAAAATTCCGATACGTCGCGCGACATCACGTGACATCACGAGTGTGACATGCCTGTTTTAGATAATCCCTCATTTTGGTAAAAACTTGTCTGCTTGAAGCCTAAACTTCAAGTTTAGTGTATGTTATATCTGCTTTAGTTTTAATGACAAACCAATAGCATTGGTGATCACTGAAACCCAGGTTTTCCCCTATCAACTTCTAATACCCCATCCCCATTGATCAAAACTAAACTTAGAATATAGTCCCTTCTTGTTGGGCATTTTACTAGGTGTTTTAGAGGCTCTAACACAGGGGGGGTCAAACTGCAGGCCCGTTGGCCAGTTGCATCATGCGGAGGCCGCGCCTACCCCAGCTCCAGCAATATAAAAAAAGTCACGATAAGTCACGACACGTCACATGACGCGGCAAGTTTGACACCCGTGCTCTAACAAATCCTTGCTCCTGCTTGTAAATGCATTTGAAAGATTTGTCATCCCTTGGTGTAGCGGATTGATGGTGCATTACCACTTACTTTTGAGATTATGGTCATGAGATGTTAGTTTGGGACATGTTCTTTAAAGCTGGATATTCAATTTTATCCTCTGTACCTTGAAGAGAGATGTCATCCATAATGCCAAAATTTTATGAAATAGGTTAATTGTAATTGATAATATCTCCGGCCAATTTTCCTTTGGGATAAAGGAAATTAGAAACTTATTGTCAAGGGTATGCTGTAGACTATAGTCTATATGTCACTACCAGCTTGACTGACACAGCAATTATCATTAATGATCAGGGGCCTGATGGTTGTTTCAGCAAGCTCAGTACCAAGCATAGCTTTTCACCAGTCATTACTATAATCAATCCACCAGTCTAAATGTATCCTTCAGCTTTCTGTAGTTGAAGAAAAAGGAAAAAATAAGAATTATTCTAAACCCTCACTTCCTCCAAAATGAATTGTTCGCAGTCAGATTTGCCTATTGTGAAATTTCTTCTTTAGAGCCATCAGTGATATAGGTTTAGATGTTTATTGCTGAATTTCTCATTGCCAAATTTGAATTGCTCCTAACAATGGATATTGTTCTGCGCAACATATATCCTGCAGGCATGGTCCATCTGTGTTTTTTTAAAGAAGCCAATAAATTCACTGTTGCTGTCCCCAAATTTTGCACTTATGTGCCACCAATGCTCCTTACTAGCTGAACAGCTGATCAGTGAATCAAGTACTCCTGTATGGCCTGCAATATTTTTAATTTATTGGTGTCATCTCCTCCTCTACAAATCATAAAGCCTGTTATAGTACATATTAGGGAAGACTAACGTTCCTTGGGAGAACCAGCTTGGTATAGCGGCTAAGGCATCAGGCTAGAAACTGGGAGATTAGTGAGTTCTAGTCCTGCCTTAAGCACAAAATCAGCTGGGTGACCTTGGGCCAGTCACTCGCTTTCTGCCCTAGGAAGCAGGCAATGGCAAACCACTTCTGAAATCTTGCCCAGATAACAGCAGGTATTTGTCCGCCCAGTAGACAGGAGTCAAGACACCTCTCAATTCCCCTCCATTCCCCTCAGAAAAACAACAACAAACAAACTTCCGTGGTCTCTTTCTGATGGGGAGATTAGATTGTACAGGTTCTCCTTTCTTGAGCTCATTTCTTTCCTGCTTTCAGAATTCCAAGCATCTCCAGAATCTGAAGGTTTTTTGCTTCTTATTACTCTGGCATTCCTTATAGAGAATTATAGTAGAAGGCTTGAACTAACATTAAGCTGTATTTGCGCCCTCCCTCCCTCACGTCTCCCACCAACCAATCCCTGTATATGCTGCTTCATAAAGATAAGCTGAAACCTGATGATTCTTTTTTCTTTCTTTCTAATTTTTAAGTTAATCGGCCCAGGCGTCTCCCTATAATTTTTCCTTAGTTGACTTGCATTACTTATGCTAAGATATTCAATTGCACATCAGAGCATATTATATACCAGTGATGGCGAACCTTTTAGAGACCGAGTGCCCAAACTGCAACCCAAAACCCACATGTATCGTCGGGTGCTGGGTGGGCGTGGCCCATTGGGTGGGTGTGGCCAGTTGGGTGTGCATGTCCCATTGGGTGGGTGTGGCTGCGGTGGTAATGGCAGACTGGGTGGGACTAAAAAGTTCAATCAGTCAATTCCAACTTTGCGAGATCTTTTTCCCCACGAGAAGTTGAAATTGATTGATTGATTGAACCTTTTTTTTTTGCACATGGTGGCAGAGGCCTACAGCGAAAAGGTTTTATAAAACCCAGCTGAAGGCCTAGGACTGGGGCGACGGCGTGCATGTCCACAGGGAGGGCTGTGCGTGCCAACTGTGGTACGCATGCCATAGGTTCGCCACCACGGTTCTATACGAACTGAAGCTTCTTCTACGACTTTTTCCTATTCAATATGAATCTCCCTATTCACCATGTAAACATTGTCACAGTTTGATAATTTGTAAGTGGTCACAGTTTCACTGTCACGTCAGTTCAGTACTATCTTGATGTTTAGGCATGGATTGATGTATTGTTTGGAGCCATTCCCAGGAACATACAGTACAGGATGCATCTCCTGCAAAAAAAGTCTTCAACTATATAAGGTTCTAAGTGAGGGTTCTGGATAAGTACTTTCCATATAAGTTTAAATGTACAGAAGTTATAGCAATGACTTTATTTGTTCTGCCATTGATCAGCATGCCATGGACAATTAAATCTAAGACCAGTAAATCTTTTTTTTTAAATGCATTCTTCTTAGTGACTCTGAAATACTGAATTCTGAAAACCTGGAGACAAAAGCAGTACATCATATTTCACTGACAAAAACAAATGAACAGCAAGAACAAAATAAGATTGAGAATAATAAAATAACCCCAATCAGCAAGTGTTTAGAAACTGAAAGCAAATTACATCAGAAAAAGGTAAGGTTTGAGTTACTTCAAGGCATTCCCTTGTGCTGCATGCATACATACATACCTGTGTGTGTGTGTATACACACACACATACACACACACTCATATTTCCATTGGAGTGACTCTGGGCTTATAAAATGGTATACAAAGATAAATATGAAATGATAAAAAGATAAATATAAAAACAGTTAAAATTTACACCACTAGTTACCTACTACCAGTTATTTGGGTATGGTTTAGGGATAATGGAGCAATTTGTAATTGTGAGTCGAGGATCTAGTTTGGGGCTATCACTGCTGTGATGGTTTGTCTGGTGTTTGGTGAGGGTCACAACTTTATTCCAGACTAGAAAAAGGGATAATTTGGTCAGACAATTTAAGAATCTCTTTTCTAGGGGAAGCTAATACACATGAAGCGAATATTTCATTTTATTTCACACAAAAATAAAGACTTCATAATGTTTAACAATTGAATGGCAATTATTTTGGGAGGCTCCTCAGTATGACAACCCAACATTGATAAGGTCATAAGTGTGAGAAAGGTAGCATTTTTGTTTATTGTTTTAGTTCCAAGATTTTAGGTTTAGCAATAAAGCAAAAATGAGTTTTTTTAACACACACACACACACACACACACACACACACACACACACACACACACGAGTGTATATTTGTGGAAACATGTAAATCCTATGAATATAATATTTTTTCTTGTGTTTGTAGAAAAGGAAAGGTGAATTAGTAATAACTGTCCAAAGGAAAAAGATTCTAAATTCGGCATTCAATCCTTACAAAGGTAAGAATACATAAAATATTTTTATAGTAGCAAAATTATATTTACAATTGTGGATAGATAGCATCTGGATTGACAGTAGTCATCAATATAGCTCACAAATATCTAAAATAAAATAGATGCAGCAGGATCATTATAATTTAAAGAAAAGAAATTTACACTTCTCAGGAGCAAGAAAATGATGTCTGTTCATTAACGTAATTTGATTTCATATTTCCTTATAGTAAGAAAAGGCAATTTAATAATAGAGTCCGAGTCATCAAGGTGGTGTATTTGTCAGAACCCCCCTCCCTCTTTTTATTTTTTAAAAAAATCTATAGGTAAAGGTAAAGGTTCCCCCGCACATGCGTGCTAGTCGTTTCCAACTCTAGGGGCTAGTGTTCATCTCCATTTCAAAGCCGAAGAGCCAGCGCTTGTCCAAGGACGTCTCCGTGGTCATGTGGCCGGCATGACTAGACACCAAAGGCGCACAGAACGCTGTTACCTTCCCACCGTAGTGGTCCCTATTTTTCTACTTGCATTTTTACGTGCTTTCGAACTGCTAGGTTGGCAGAAGCTGGGACGAGTAACAGTTGCTCACTCTGCTACGCGGCACTCAGGATTCGACCCGCCAAACTGCCGACCTTCTGATCGACAAGCTCAGCATCCTAACCCACTGAGCCACCACGTCCCTTAAAAAGAAAAATCTATAAGAAGGCTTATATAAGGTTGCTTATATCTTTCTCCTTCTCTCTAATCCCTAGTAGTCAGGACTTTGAGACCAATTTCTTCAATGGGCACTAGCAGGGGTTTTGACATAACACCAGCTGGATAAAACAGACAGTGTACTGTGGCTTTCAAAAATGCCAAATTGAGACCTATAGTGGATACTGTATTTCAAATCTCTCTAACAGCATCAGAGAGGATATATCAACTGAATACATCAATAAGTAAAAAGAATTTCCTTAAAGTGGGATGGACTAGTTGCTGTGAGAGCATACCTGCTTTTATGTTTCTTAAGCTTGTCTTAATATAAGTAGGTTTCTTTCTCTGCTGCCTTTATGTATTCTCAAAGCTACTTCCTTCCTCAGTCCAGACTTTATGGGCTATGCTCGTCACTCAGGATAGAAGGCAGATTTTTTTTAAAGACTGCAAAACAAGTACTCTAACCTTTTTGCAATCTTAAAATTATAAAAGAAAATATTTGCAGTTATTATTGTTATTATTACTATAGACACAAAAATATGAAATCATAGCTGGCCATTCTTTTAGCTGGTATTGCCCTTTATATGCATCAAATTCTACCCCAAAACTAGAATACCTTAAGTATTGGCATAGTATACCTATGGATCCAAGCACTGTAGCCTTGTGTAATTGATAGATGGAAATTTTGTCAATGCTCATGTTTTCTAAGTGCTGTCCAAGATTTTTTGGTATGGCATCCAATGTACTGATAACTTCTGGGACCGGTCGTACAGTGAGCCAGATGTTTATACTGGATTTGGCATTTTTCTCCATCTGCTGAACCCTTCCCAAGGACCTGGGCCAGGCAGATATACTTATACAATAATATTAAATAAAAGCATATGTTTCACTCACCTTAAAAATTTAATGTCTTACTTCAACCTACTTCATCTTTTAGAAGGCTTGGCAGTCTTAGGCTAAGGAGTATATCAATTTTTTTTCCTTTTTTGGGTTAGATTTTTCACTAGGACACAGGTCTGTAACCCATGGCTCTGGAGCCGCATGCGGCTCTTTCAGCCGTCTCCTGCGGCTCCCAGTCCTCTGCCATGTGCAGTCCAAAAAAAAAAAAGTGGGACCAAAAAAGTTCAACCAATCAATTCAAATATGCAGGATAGGTGCATATCTCGCCTTGGCTCCACTCTTCAGTCAAACCCTGTTCTGCGCATGCACGCATGTACGTGCATGTGCACACATTTTTTGTGGCTCCCAGTTTTTCCTTTTGTGAGGGAACCAGTTCTGAGTGGCTCTTTCACTGTTTCAGGTTGCTGACCCCTGCACTAGGAGATTACAAAAAAATCACAGAGTACTAACAAAATAGTTTGTAGTGTAGTTACTAGTTTGTTTCTGATTCTGCTTTAGAAGCATAGCTAATATATTCCAAAAAAAGATGTTGAGACTTTGGGGGGAAAAAATGCAGAGAAAAGCAACTAAGACGATTATAAGGCCTGGAGACTAAAATATACGAATTGGATTTAGCTAGTCTAGAGAAAAGAAGAAATAGGGGAGACATGCTAGCAGCATTCCAGTATTTGAGGGGCTGCCACAAAGAAGAGGGAGCAAGTCACAGAAATGAAGAAAACTTACTGTTTTGGCTAGCAAAATATGTTTTTGCAATTTCGGCATCACGGCATATGTACATATACCTTGGCAATTGTATAGTATATATTGTGTTTTGTAGCAGGAGAAACTTGGGTTTGGTTCTATTGGATGTTGCAAAGGACATTCAGCAGTCCTTTGCAACAGAAAAAAATATCATTTCTTTGAAGCTGATGTAGTGTCAGATTAATAATTGGTCAATATTAAACTTTTAGTTAACAGAGAGAAGATAAGAAGTATCATGGTCCAGAAATCTGGCTGCTCCATGTCACTTTGGGGACGTATCACATCTTTACAGCAGCAGTTAGCTGTAGTACAGAAATCAAAACTAGCAGCGGTATTATCTCTCAAGAAGTCCAGGGAAGCAAACAAAAGATTAACGTCCCAGTTGCATCTAACCAAACAGCAACTTCAAGCCAGCAAACAAACTGTTCAGGTAAAAAAATATTATAAAATATGACAAAAATTTAACGTTTAGTGATTAAATGTACAGGATTGTAATTATAAGCCTACCAGTTCCGAGCAAAGTTGAATATCACCCTATTACATACCGGATATATTATTTACTGAAATCATGCATATGGTTCACAAATCTGTCTGAAAAGATCAGGATGATGCATAATGCTTTTGAATATGAAGTGGCAAGATACGAAGAATGAGAAGGCTGTAATTGGTTCTTTTCTCAAGCAATGCATATTTTGCTCTAAACGGTTTATTTTCATGGATCAGTTTTATGAAAATAGAAATGGCAGCCATGAGGACAAGCTCTCCTGATAATTGATGTAAAGAATTACATCACACTTACAGAAATTCTGAACTGCTGTGGAAGGACCACTGAAATGTCTGAATGCATTTATAATTTGGTTGGTGAACATATTTTCATAAAAGATCAGCATTTTTATAGAAATAGCTAGTGTATATATTATTGTGTAAAAGTAAAAAAAATTGAGGCTGTTATGTTATCTTCTACTCTGCTAAAAATGAGTTAGCAGTCAACTTTTTTGTTCTTTTTCCCTTTCTAACCCATATCTTTTCTTCCCTTTTTTCCTTCCCCCTAGTTTTACATTACTTTTTTTATTTTCCTTTGTGTTTTATATTTTGTTAAACTAATAGAATTTGTAAACAAAAGATCAGCGTTTTGTGCCCTGGTTAGTTTGCATTTTTTTCCTGGTTAACCCCCACAACTCATAAAGACACATTTTTCTTTTTATATATGTGCTATAAGATGGACGCGGTGGCTCAGTGGGTTAAGACGCTGAGCTTGTCGATCAGAAGGTCGGCAGTTTGGCGGGTCGAATCCCGAGTGCTGCGTAACAGAGTGAGCGCCTGTTACTCGTCCCAGCTTCTGCCAACCTAGCAGTTTGAAAGCACGTAAAAATGCAAGTAGAAAAATAGGGACCACTACGGTGGGAAGGTAGCAGCGTTCCGTGTGCCTTTAGCGTCTAGTCATGCCGGCCACATGACCACGGAGACGTCCTTGGACAAGCGCTGGCTCTTCGGCTTTGAAACGGAGATGAGCACCGGCCCCTAGAGTCGGAAACGACTAGCACACATGTGCGGGGGAACCTTTACCTTTACCTTACCTATAAGATGGAATCAGCAAGTGCATTTATACATCTCCACCTTCAAATATAATTTGAACTGTGTCATGGCCTTAGTTTTTTAAATACATAGACAGATTTAGAAACACAATAAATGCACGTGTGAAATAAAAACACTTTTGAAATGCACTTTTATTAGTAGTTTAGAAAGCCATAGTCCAGTCAAGGAGACTTCTATGTAGGAGCTGATTTCTACATAATGCAGGCAATGTAAATGCAGTTGGACGTCCACATTACATTCATCATCCAGGACCCAATAAATGGATATACACTTCCCTCCATGGGAGTAGGAATTTGCATACCCATAGAGGGCCATTGCATTCATGCAATTAATCAATTAGCTAAAATAGGACTTGGGTAAAAAAAAATACATACTAATAATGAATGAAGTGCTTTCTCCTAAATTGAATTAAAGGATTCATCTTACATTCACTGATTCTGAAGGATTAACTTTATATTAATTGATAAGAATAGAAAAAAAATTCTGTAGAAGGCAAAGGAATAAGCAAGAGATATAATTTTTTTGCAAACATTCCTACTGCTGAAAAACATGGATAACTTTGAAGAATCACTTTAGAACCAGTCATTGCTTAGCTAGAGTAATCTGCCTAGTTAATTATTTAATGCTTAACACCTAAATAAGATTTTTCTTTTTGTTCTTTCCTTCCCCTTGCATATACACTCTTCTCCCTCCTGTTTTATTCCTCCTTTTTTTGGCTGTTTGGCTGGAGGAAGCCGAATGTGTACATTTCTCTATAACAGTAATTGTGTGTTAATATATGAGAATATTTGCTTCTGAGAGAGAATGATTGCTATATGTAGATGCAAGATCAGCTGATTCCATAAATATGGTAACTTTTTACAGGCAAATAATTTTAGTCAGCAGTTATTCATTAATTATGTTTTTTGTCTTGGATCTTCCCTTTCTGGAGTAATGTTTCTGGCATATATATGACACACGATACAAAAATAATATACCATATTTTTTCTTGCTGGTATTACTAATAGATAAAAAGAGAAGCTAGAAACATATAAGAAACATTAATGCTGTCCAAGAAAAAGTAAATAATATAAAACAGATGTGAGAATCCAGGCAAAATATCTAAATATGTGCCAGTTCTGATTTCTTTTCAGTTTTATCCAGTTTCAATTGAGGTGCTACAGGGCTTGACTTTTCCTCTCCTTTTGTTTAATATCTACCTGAAACCTCTGGGTAACCTCATCAATTTGGGGTCAGGTACGATCAATATGCTGATGATATCCAACTGTGCCTTTTGACCTTCGGCCAACAAACTGATGCTTTTAAAGTCATGCCCAAGTGCCTGGAAGCTAGGCAGGCTTGAAAGGGAAGAAGTTGACTCAGGTTCTGTCCTGACATGACAAAATGGTTACTTGTTTGATCCCATCACCCCCACCCTGCAGTCCAGGGGACATTCCATCTTTAGTCTTTCATAGGGTTGCATTACCCCCAGGTGAAACTTAAGGCACCATCTAGAGATCCTCTTGGATTCACAGCTTCTGTGATAGCAGCTGTGGCCAACAAGATTCATCTGACCCTTGTTGGAGAGGGAGATCCTTAAGACAGTCATTCATGCCTTGGTCACTCTAGATGGGGCTGCCCTTGAAGAAGATTGGGAAATTACAACCGGTCCAATGCAGCATTGCAGGAAGATAGCATTTCAGGAAGTGTGTCATGATACGAGCCTATACCTCTACTATTTTGCAAGCTCTAGCAGCTGCCAGTTGACTTCTGGCTGAAATTCAAGGAGCTGGTTACCATAGCTACTTGAGGGCATGCCTTTTTCCATGTTGTTCCACTGGTTTAGTGAGACCAGCTAGAGTGGAGACACTCCAGATCCCATCAATCAAGTAGGATCACTTTGTGGGCCCATGAAGTATGTTCTTGTGCTGTGGAATGCTATCTCTCTGGAGATCCATACTGCTCTTGTCCTTTTCCACAAATTGTTAAATCCCTCTGATTGCTGTTCCTATCTTTCTATTAGCTGTATTGTATTCTTTGGTAGTATAAGATTAGTTCTCAATTTAAGAGAACTCAGATGTTCTAGATTTTATTTAGATAGAAATATTATAGTATCTGCAACTTGAGTATTGGCAGATGTCCTTTGATTCCTATGTAGCTGTATTGATATAGATGTGTAGATGTTGATGAAAAGCTACAGACACGTATATTGTATATAGAAGCATTTAACAGTAACTACATTGTTTGTAGTAGAATTACAAAAGTCTATATTGTATTTATTTATATATGCAATTTCTATAGCCGCCTAACTCAATCAAGTGACTCTGAGCAGCCTAATCCTTTTACTGTAATTTTTTTTAACACAGCTTTATATTGCACGGCGTGGCATTACATGTTGCAGTACAGCTTATTGCAAATGAAGAAATACGCTTTGCCATTCCTAAGACTCATGATGCATATTGATCTAAAGGACTTTGTATGTAAATAAAGGGGATAAAATGTGCAAATGGTGTTTCAAAATTACAGAATTTGATATTGCTGTGAAGGAATGTGATATTTCTGAGATTCCTTGGAAAAATATCATTATTGGCACAATCCAGGAAATTTTTTTTTTAAAAGTTGTTGTCTTTCTCCGGCATTCCCCATGCCTAATGGCAGTGCTGTAATTTTCATCACCAGATGTCTGCTCAGATTAAAACATCCTCTGCTGTATGTACTAGAGTAATGACAATTATACATGGGTAAGATATAACATTTGCACAGCAAAAACACATAGAGACACAAGGGATGTACAATTCAGTGCAAAACTGCCATATTGTAATTTAAATCAGTAATTATTGTCTTTTAAATGTAGCAACCCAATTATAAAAGCCCCACAACTACAAAGTTACCCAGAATCCTTTGCTATGGTTCCCATAGTGCTCTGGAAGTGGCACCCTAGGAGTGATTGTATTGTTTTATGGGTTGCCTTTGACATCTGAAAAGGACTTAGTAGCAGAGCAAACCGTCTTCATCTGAAGAGGGCAGGATTTTAAAAAAGGAACAGACTTTCAACCCACTAGGTAACTGTTTGCAGCTCCTTTGGGTAGCACTACACAAAAGTTGAAAGCAGTACTTCAGGAGCATTCTTCCAGATGTGTAACTGTTCTCTTTCTTTTTAAAGTCTCTGTTTGATATTGCCATATTTCAACCTAAAGAATTCCTGCAATAGTACTTTAAAATCCACTGCAGGCACTTCTTGAACATTTCCAGCGTTGTTAGTAATTTGTAAAAGAAAATCTTTGCTACCTGATGCTTTCTTCATTTTACACTGAAAGACTTCTGAACATTTTAGAGTAGCCGCTGTTTCAACTTGGCATAACTTTAAAAAAGATACATGTGTTCGTTTTTTTTTTAAAATGCATCCTCAAAAAAATAAAAATGCCATTAGACTTATTTTTTCACTATTCTTCCAAATCAACTCAGTTTTACTGCTGTTGTTCAATTCCAAATTCCCTAAAATGTAGGTTGTAGGTTATGGAATTACCTACAATAGAGCAGGCATCGTATCTGAGCTTTGACTAATCTCAGCAAGGTCAGAACTTGATAATAGTAGATGACACAACGCCAAGAAATACCAGGGCAGTAACCTAGACTGGAAAGTTCACAAATCATTCCAGAAGAATCCAGCATCAAATATTTCTATATTGCTGCCAAAACAGTTACAGGAATATGCTCCTGAAATCACCAGGAATCAATTTTAAATAGTAAAACTCTTTTACCTTACATATGAAGCATCATTTCCTAAATCCGTAGTCTGCTATTTAAATGAGTTTCTAATCCTAAATTTAAATGAGGATGAAGTAAACCAGCTTTTGCTATAACCATAGACCAGCTAAAACAGAAAAGAAGCATTACTTCTTTTGAAATATTTTTTTCAATAAGTCTTCCCAAATATTCTATTCTAGGAGGAAAGCTTAATTTCACAAACAAACAATATATTTTCAACTACCTTCTCTTATTGCTATCATTATTCTGATTATTATTACTCTGTTATTCTGCATGTACATTGAGAGCTTCTGCGCTGGGAACAAATTCCTTGTGTGTCTAATCACACTTGGCCAAATAAAGTATTCTGTTCTGTTCTCTTCTGTTCTGTTCTGTTCTAGTTCTAGTTCTATTGGTTTTAAGGTTTGATTTTAACTTCCTCTGTTTTAACTTAGATATAACTGTAAGCCTCTCAGAGTTGCCCTATGGTACCCTATGATAAGATGGGCGGCCAATAAATTTTATAAATAAATAAAATAAATTCTATTTTATTAATTTAAGCTTTTTATCTGTAGTCTATGTTGCAATATGTCATATGATTATTTTTTTATCTGAAGTCTAGGTTGCAATCTTTCATATGATAAGGTTGTCACTATATGGGCTTGCTGGCCATTGCTTTGATCAACTGAGGGTTACACAATATGCTTTTAATAAATAGAAATGGTATAGACCAGGGGTAGGCAACCTTAGCTCTTTTGTGACTCGTGGACTTCAACTCCCAGAATTCCTGAGCCAGCATGGCTCAGCTTGGAAACGTCTGGGAGTTGAAGTCCACGAGTCATAAAAGAGCCAAGGTTGCCTACCCCTAGTATAGACAGAGCGGAGGTTAAAGTTAAGCACCGTACCAGTCTGCTTTGGCACATTTTGGTCAATATCCCCCAAGTATCCCGCAACCAAAACCTAGTTATTACCCAAACATTCTCAAACTGGGCTTTTTAACCTTGAGAATAGTTTGCAAGCCATTATTCACTGTACCTTTTCAACTACAATATTAAAAAAAATCTTAAATTATCTGATAGTAACTAGGGGAAAAAATCCTGTTACTGTAAAATAGTAATTCCCCAGAATATTTAATACTATCTGTTTTTTTCCTTCACTAATTTACTATACTAAGTTCATCTAATTTCACAGGAGAAAAGTTTAAAGTTTCTAGCATTTCCATTGTGAGTTAATTGTTTACACATTGTTAAAAGCTATTTGATCATACATAGATGTAACGATGACTGTATCACTAAGTTCC
This sequence comes from Vipera ursinii, assembly GCF_947247035.1. Lineage (NCBI taxonomy): Eukaryota > Metazoa > Chordata > Lepidosauria > Squamata > Viperidae > Vipera > Vipera ursinii. Next base: position 216,793,366 of record NC_139513.1, on the reverse strand, counting down.
TTTGCATTGCTGACTCTTGAGTCTTTTGGCACTAAAAATATTTTCTGCCATTTTCTTGGTGTTGTATGAACTAAATTAGGTTCGGCTATACTAGAGACTATTTGCAGAGATTCAGTATTTAAGAATTATTTTTGCGTCAACTGTAATCAGCAAGCAGCTTGAAGATTTCCAAAAATATTCAGGATAGCAGGGAAAATGCACATAGCTATGTTCTGAACTCAATATACAAATGCCCTACTTGGAACATTACCTATGAACATTTCCATAGGGAACAATATTTTTGAGGCAAAGAATTTAAAAACAAGTCTACCAAACAAGCATCAGTCACTTGCCTATGTCGAAAATGATTCTCAGTCTCCAACCAAGTGCATAACTGACTTTTTTTTAACTACCCCCCTCTTCCTCTTTACTAACTCCAGTCAGTCAGCAGGGATGAAACCTATGCCTGCTGTTTTATTGACTAATGCACTCTCCAGTTCTCCATAGCTGTAGGAATTCAATTTTAAAAAAAAAACCCAATTGTGGCATATTGGAACACTGTAGACTCAAGAACTTCATACAGTCCCAATTTTGGGAGAGAACTTGAGTTGAGTGTGATTTGCTCTGTGTTTACAACATTTGAAGCAGATATTTCTAATTCCGGCTGTTTTGTGCAGCCCTAATCAGAATACACGATTTACAATTAGCCAACAGTTTTTAACAGCATTTTGAAATGAAATATTATTGCACCAACTAGAAGACTCTACTGTATGCTTGCCTTTTTTCTATTCTCAACATAGGACTATATTTGACTTCTGATATACATTTTGAGATACTAATAAAATATATAGAAAGGAATACTAGATTATGAATTGTAGACTTCTGCAGAAAATTTAAACCTCTCAGAATCATACATTAAGAAAAAATTAAGTTCTCCATCAATTTTAAAAATAAGAATGCTAATTAATTACTTCTTGAAACAAGGAAACTATTGGGTTTTTTTGCTTTTGTTTCTTCTACTGTTTTATTAAATCCATACAGTATTCACATTTTGGAAAACTAAGATCACTTTAAAATTCTTATTATATAGAATGTATGATTCAGATTTCAGTGGAAAATTGTAATGGTTCTCTTAAAGGAGCAAATTTTCCAGGCATGCTTTCATGAAATCATTAAAATAGAATATAGCATTTAGATTTTATTCCTATTCCCTTATTAAAGTCATCCAAGTTAGTAACCAATAAATATTGTAATCTCAGAAAAATATTGAAGTACTTTGAGTTTTTCATACTGTCATATATTATCATTATATATATTCATATTTAAGAAACTACTTATTATTGCTAATTAAAAGATAGGGGAGCAATAACCAAGGAATTAGTGTACCAGATGGGGCTATTAACATGTTCTGGATGGGGCTGATGTCCATTAGGACTTCTATTATTTGTAGGACAAAATTATATTTAGAGATACTATATTCATATAACCATTTTCATCCCCCATTAGCAAATATTGTTAATCTTTTAATTACCAGCTAGCTTGGGATTTTATTTTATTGTTCTAATAGTTATAATATGAAAGTCGTTTGCACTCTTTTCGTAGCTGCCTTTTCAGATGTTTTACTGTATCTTGGTAGCCTGTGTGGAAGACAATCCAAGTAGAGTACTCCATACATATCCTGTATGTTGGATCCTCAAGGACTATGGCTTTTGCCAGATGAAGCCTTTTTGATTTTGAGGCTGATGAAACGCAGTGCTGTTATTGATCTGTGCGTGACATACCCTGTCTCTCTGCTGGCAGAGTGTAGCAACATTTATCCAGGAATTTGTGAAATGTCACTTGGATCATGTTTGTTAGATAAACTCTGTGAAAAGCAAAATCCAGCTGAAGAGTATACCGTATGTGGAATTGGACGTGACTGACTTCTTTCTGTGTCCAGCTCTAGCTCAGCCAAATGACATTTGTTAACCCAGTGCTTATGTTTTTATATTAAGTTTAAGATAATTCAGAGAAGTATGATTGTCACTTGAAATACCCTGTGAAATGACATATCATTTTACCACTCTATTTTGAATAGAGTGCATGGGATCAGAGTATGTTAACTCTGTTTAACTCTATTCTGTGATCTGAATAATACAAGTCAATAATTGTATATAAAGGGGAAAAAGCAGGGATTGTTTCTGAAGGAAACCAGAGCTTCCTACCTGACTTCAGCTATGTGAAAACTAGCAAAAGGTAGCAATAGATCCGCACACCTGTATTCAAACGTTTCTCCCTTGGTCTTGTGACTTCTTCTGGAGCTTTATCTTGAGTTGGATCCTGTGTGCCTGTATCAGCAAAACATCTGAAATGTTTTTGTCTTCCACAATATACTACTGCCTTTCTTATTTATTGGTTACTTATTCTTATTTATTGCCTTTTTGCCTGAGAGTTCAAGTGATTTACAACAGGCTCTTAATTATATCCCCACAAGAAACTTACCAAGTAGGCTGGATCGAGGGAAAGTGACTGACTCAGAGTCACCTTTTGAGCTTGGTGGTTGACTGACAATGTTAACCTAGATCAGTCCAATACTTTATAATGTTCTGGCTCTCCAATGCAGCATTTGTCATTAAGATTATTCAAAAATGGTGGAATCTGAACCCTTTACTTAAATGATGTAGAAGAATCTCAAGTTTTCCTCCTAGGTTGTTTAGCAGCCCAAACTAGGATAGTCTCACTGGGACAGTTACTGGAGGCTGTTACTAGCTGTATACAATAACTGCATATACAAAGCTATTCGTTTTACCTAATGCTATTGCATGGAAAACTTGTGCAGCTGTATCTTACTTGAGTTTCTCAAATGTAATCACTGATTGGTGATCAAAAAAAATGAAGGATACACTTATTGAGCAGAATAAGTCATCCCCACGAGAGAGAAATGATAGGATCGAGCTCAGGAAGAATCTTCAGGCTCAGGCCTGCAATTTCTGTCATTCAGACTAAGCTGAATAATGCCTATGTAAAACCGTGGCTTGCTCTTGGACCATAAACAGATAAATAAATCAGAAGATTTGCAGAGGTAAATTCTCTGCAGTCTCATAAATCATGAGCATGTATGCTAAATAGATGTGTATGTGTGTGTAGCTCTTCAAATTTGCAGCACTGCAAATAATAGGTTTGTTTGTCTTCGTTTTTCTTTTGGCTCTGTTGCATAGTCCCTGCCTATTTAGAAACTAAATAACTTGGATTCTCAGATCTTTCCCAGGTGTTAACTTTTCAAATTATTTTAGATATCCTTTTCTCTAAAACATAAAGAAGATTTGAAGACTTGGCTTGTGTTTTATTGGTTTCTTGATTACTGGGCTTCTTACAATTCTGCAGATAGTTTCAGATAAGTGTTTTAATGTTAGTTGAGGACATGAAACAGAAGCGTATGAACTATAACGTATAACACAATGATTAAAAGAAGAAAAAGTACATTTAATAACACACTTGATAGCGGTTTTGCTTTTCAGAAGCAGATTTAGATATTTATGTTTATAAATGTAGATTCAAGTGGTATACGCTCATAACTGGGAGTAAAATGTACTTTGTATTACCAATATTTCCAGGTATTAGTAATAATATTATAATAATATGAGTAATCTGGCCCAGTTTAAAACAAATCCCTTTGTTCTGTGGAGAGTAACATCTGTTCTGCTATTCTAATCATTGCACAGGAGGAGTTACAGAAAATTCTCTCTCCTTGCTTTGAAAAAATACATTGCTAAAAATAAATTTTTGACAAATCCTGCTTGCATTTTATGTATGCAATGAGTTACTGTCTTCATTTGGTACGAAATAGTTACCTTAAATAATAAACAAGATTTTAAAGACAGGTTTTCTACATAAACTTTTATTTCAGTTTTGTTATATTTTTCTAAATGGAAAACAGATGGTAGCATTTCTCCCCCATTGAATGTTAATGTAACATATTTGTGTGCCTGATATCTGAAGCATATGAATACTTAGTATTGCTGGTGTTAAATTTGTAATGAGTTGTAGGGATTGTAAAATTCCCTGACTGAGCATCATGTATGTTTTTCATGAGACTTGTAATTCTAAGATATGATAAATAGTGTCTAAAAGTAAGATTTCCTTTGACTTCAGCTCAACTGCTGGTGGCTTTATGGTCATGTCCACATAAATTTCGTGGTAATAATAGAGAAGTGCTTTACCATGGCTTTGTTTCAGGTTACATTTTTTTTAACTAAACAGTTTTTTTCAACTTCCTTTATAGTTCTGGATTTTTCAGATACGAGTTTTTCTCAGTCCTGACTTGAGATATCAGAAACTAACGGTGAAATCTTATATATGCAAAGCATATGCTCACTTTATTCAAGTGATATGTTATTTTTCAAATATGACATTGATAATAGAATCATTCTTCTGTCAGTGTTGTTTCTGCCCACTAAATAATCATAATTTGCCTTCTATCAAGAGAATAAAGAAATTAGTGTAAAAGTTAATTTCCATGTGTTAGACCTGATCAATGCTCTAGGCAGATGTCATTCTTGGTAGTGAGAAGCCCCAAGTGTTAATTTTGTTCGTGCACAATTTTTTTTTAAAATAGATTTTTGAATAGGCTGTTGCTTGAGTAGTTCTGCTTTGTAAGAAATGGCTTTTCAGAGGTGATTCTAGAACTGTTTGTTTTAAATATACTGTATATTGTAGCTTCATTTGAGTTTCTGTTGTATGACTATCCATAGCTTACTTTTTGTAAACACTGCTGGTTTGTTTCTACATAGGAAAAATTTGATAGCCATGGGAGTTGTGACAGAATAAGGATCAGCAACCTTTTCAGGCTAGATACAACATAAGGCTGTCTTTCCTTCCCTCATGTAATATTTTTTAAATGCCCCAAATTATTGAATTGACATTATTTTGGTATTCTTGCTAGAAGTCTCATTAATTACATAGATCAAATATTTTCTAGAGCAGGGGTGTCAATCTGACGGCTCGCGGGCCGGATGCATCATGGCAAAACTGCACCCACCCCATTGCTGGCAAAGGCCAAAATGTCGCGATAACATGACATTGCGAGTTTGACACCTCCTCTGAGTGTCTGCCCTGGGAATTCCTGTGAGCTGTTATGGCCGTGAGCAACCAGATGGTGGGATAAAGTGTGTAGCCAACCGTGCAGCACATCCAGCAGGGGCTGGCCTGGTGGTAGCAGTGCTTCCACTCACCTGCGCTGCGCGGGCTTCGCAGCCCCAGAGTGCACTGGCCAAGGGGCCGGGGGGCTGTGGCTGCTGTCAGACACCTTCAGCCCATGTGTGCTTGCCGCTTCCTGGAAAAATAAGACATTCCCCCAAAATAAGTCCTAATGGGTCTTTTGGACCAAAAATAAATATAAGATCCGGTCTTATTTTCAAGGAAACACAGTAGTTATCATGCCCTTTACTTTTTCACTTCCACACTCAATTTTAGTTTCCACCACTTATTGAATCTTAATATCTTGTTACTTAAAACAGTGATAAGGCCATTGGGTCTTATGAGGTGAGTTGGGCTGAGAGAGAATGACTTGCCCAAGGTCACCCTGCTGGCTTTCATGCTTAAGGCAGGATTAGAACTCACAAACTACTATTTTCTATCCTGGTGTTTAACTACTAGATCAAACACTTCATTAGAGATTTGGGATTTTTGGTCCTTTAAATATTCTTAAAAACTGTTTGGTTAATTCCACACCATATTTAGAATGACTTCAATAATAATATAACAAACCTCAATTGTCATAGCTGTCGGCGCAGTATGTATTGAAGTTATGTTCATTTATACTAGATGACTGAACTTCAAGGGGAACCAGGTCATGATAGGCAATTAGCAGTAATTAGAGAGATTCAACTCAATAAGATGTCAACATTGGATTGCTTAAAGAAATAGCTGAATGTCAGGCACTTGAAAATAAAGTATTACTTCCCCTGACATCCAGGTATGGTGTGTGAAATATGAAATGTTAATTTAACTTTTCTGCTTATTATTCATGTGCAATATTATTTTGTCAGTCAGCTACTACTTTGACAGAATTCAAGGAATCTTAGAACAGTGCTTCTGGAATAAAAGATTAATCTGGCCAAAAGCTGATGAAGCCTGATAACTATCTAAACTAGTTGTTAAAAAGTCTGCTATATTGCTTTGTTTTGCCTGACATTTCATGATATACTGTATTGTCTTCCAGCAAATATCCAGTGGTAGTTTATAAATATGTGCTCTGCCATTAAACAAATTCTAAATTGTAGATGATGATAATAATAGTAATAAGCATTGTGCAAAGAATGGAAGACACAGTTGCTGGTCAATGGTAGTAGATTGGGAAAAGTTAATATCAAAAGAGAAATATTTCAAGGAGACACACTATAACCACTACTGTTTGTCATGGCACTGGTTCCTCTGTCAACAATGTTGAATAACTTAGGCCACGGATATCAAACATCAAAAACAACTGCCAGGCTACCCCACTCCTTTACATGGATGATCTGAAGCTGTATGAAAAATACCACCTGAAACAGAACCACCGCTCAACATTGTCCTTATATACAGCAGTATACTGCAATGGAGTTTGGACTGAACAAATGTGCCAGGTTCATCATCAAACAGGGAAAAATAATGAAAAAGCAAGGAATCACTTTGCCCTGTGGAAATAGCATCAAGAGTCTGGATGAAGATGATCATACAGATACCTGGGCATCCTTCAAGATGCCAGCACCAAGCACACTGAAGTCAAGAAGAAGGTTAGAAGTGAAGAAATCAAGAGAGTACAAACTCAGTGGAGAAAATACCATAAAAGCAATTAACACCTGGGCAATTCCAGCCATTAGATATACAGCTAGACTCAAGCAGAACTAAAAACCCTGGATAGGAAAACCAGAAAAATAACGACAATAAATCATACCCTTTATCCTTTCAGTGATCTTGACAGACTTCACTTAGCAAGGAAAATAGATGGGCATGGACTGTTGCAAGTACATCAGATGGTTGAAGAAGGAAAAAAGGACATGGAAGAACAGTAGAGGACAGAAGATGCACTGAAGTTTGTATAACAGGAAGGCTTACTGTGTACTGGAAAGACCAAACTGGCCTACAAGAAAGACCAAATGGAGAACAGAAAAAAGACATGGGAAGACCAAGTACTGCATGACCAGTATATTAAAAAAAATAGCGGGGAAAACAGATAATAACAAAATCTGGCAATGGCTAAGAGCAGGAAAGTTGAAAAAAGAGAGAGGGGGCCTAATTCTGGCTTCATAAGACCAAAGCTTAAGAACAAATTTATACAAAGCTAGAATTAAGAAGACACCAACAGAGGCAAGTTCTGCCTCTGCAAAGAAGCTGAAACAGTGGACCATCTTGTTAGGTGCTGCTAGAGGATTACACAGTCTGTCTACAAATAATGGCATGACAAAGTAACGACAATGGTGCACTGGAAGATTTGCAAGAACTGGTGGGACCATAAAATAGAGAAAATCATAAAGAATGAAGATGCTAAAGTGCTCTGGAATTCAAACCCATAGGCTCATAATACCCCAGACTTAACAATTGCTGATAAAAAGATTTTTAAAAAGCTAAAGAAAAAGTCTGGATAGTGAACGTGGCAGTGCCTGGAGGCAGCAGAATAGAAAAGGAAGAACTGGAGGAGATAACAAAATAGAAAGACCTGCAAATAGAAATAGACTGAGTGTGGCAAAAGAAAGCAAAGGTAATATCAACAATAATAGGCACCTCGGGTACAATCCCAAAACAACTGGAGCACTGCTTGAACACAATTGTCATTGACAAATTCACCCTCAGTCAGTTGCAAAGGGCAGCTTTATTTGGAACAGCTTACATCCTATGATGATACCTCTAACACCATTAAACATCAACATCTGCCTTTCCCAGGTTCTTGGGAAAGATTTGATTGGTGGTTAAAAATGCCAGATCCAATCTGAAGATCTGGCTTACTGTGCAATGAAAAACAATGCACATTAATAAAATCACCTTCAGTCAATTGCAAAAACGGCAGCTTTACTAAGGAGTAGTTTACATCCGTGTAATGATACCTTTAACACCAACACACAACAACATATGCCTATCCCAGATCTTTGAAAGAAACTCAATAGGTGGATAAAAATGACTAATCTAATCTAAACTGGCTGACTATGCAACAAACCATAATAATTATTATAATTGTATCACAAATAATAATGTATTATTTTACAATTATAGATTTTAGCCAACAAAATTATTTAATGGTCTTACATGAACTAGAAATGTCATTTCTCTGAAAGTACTATGAAAACAAACGTTAGCCTCACTTACCAAAAATATCTGAAGTTGTGGGATCATTTATTCAATCTGACACAACATGAATCCATTTTTCTTATCTCTATAATAGAAATATAGGGCAAGTTCAAACAATGTCTAAATGTAACCATAATTTTGGACATTTTCTACAAAACAGGTGATAGAAATAGAGACCAATCCCTTTCAACTCCGCAAGCCTAGATGTTTGGTTTACTCAGAGGTATAATACAAGAAACTCCATATATCAAATGCATTTTATTCTAATTAAATCCTAATCTGTTAAATGAATACTTTTTTCAAAAAAAGTATACTCAAACTTAAACCAAAAATAAAATATATGTTTCATAGTCATATATATCTTTGGAAAAAAGTTAAACAGACTGTGACAGATATTGTAATTCAACAACATAGTGGAAACATAGTAGGAGATTTGTTTAGTCCACATATAATTCTTGAGGAATTCAGTAGATAATAGAAGAGCCAGCAGATGCATGGGCAAGCTGACTGAATTTAAGCATGCATTATTCCAAAACCTCTCTAGATGATTGGCAGCAGGCTAGAACAGCAGCTGTAGGTGTAGAAAATGCCAATTCCTTTTCTGTAGATATATTTTAATACTGATTCTCAGAAGATTATAATTACCTGTTTATGCTCTTTGCATGTCCAGAAGCAAGAGAGCAGACATGTCAAACAGAAGGCCCGGGGGCCGGATCCGGCCCGCGAAGTGGTTTCATGTGGCCCGCAAAGCCATCCTGAAAACAGTGAGGGAACGGCCCCCACTGCCTTGGCCCTGGCCCAGAGACCCTCCTTCTGCCAGAGACCCTCAGATCTGTCCCACTCCTGCCCAGGCCCCCATAGGCACCCTTGATGCGAACCATGGAGAGCTGGCCATGCCCACCCAGTAGGCCATACGCACTCTAGCCACGCCCACCCAGTAGGCCACACCCACCCTGGCCACACCCACCCGGCCCCTTGAGGGCAACCGCAATGCTGATGCGGCCCTCAATGAAATTGAGTTTGACACCCCTGCAATAGAGGAACCATAACTAAAGTATTAGGATTTAAATCAGGGCAAAACCTTTTATCGAATAAGAATATGTTTAAAACCAAAATACTCAATACAGCAATGCCTGTTCAATAGCCTTACTACCAAAATTTTAATTTTAATTTAATTTATTGAGATTTCTATACCGCCCTTCTCCCAAAGGGACTCAGGGCGGTTCACAGGGCATAAATATAAATGACAATACAAAAATTAAAAGACAATTAAATCAATGCCCAAGTTAAAACAAGAATAATAAAACAAGCCTATAAAAAACCCATGTACCCCCATCAGGCCAGACCCGCTAGTTCAAATAAATGGGTCTTCAACCCGCGACGGAAGGATCGGAGGTCTGATGCCGTCAGGAGCTCAACCGGCAGTTGGTTCCATAATGCCGGAGCACCCACAGAGAAGGCCCTCCCCCTGGGGGCCACCAGTCGACATTCCTTGACAGGAGGCACCCTGAGGAGGCCCTCTCTGTGGGCGCGCACAGGGCGGAGGGGAGTCGACGCCGGCAGCAGGTGGTCCTCGAGGTATCGCGGACCCATTATCTTTAATAGTCTCGCTATTTAATCCAAATAAATTATTTTACCAAACGCTATTTCCAGTAAATATGTTACTTCTAATATATACCTTTAAGCAGACTGTGCTGCTGTCCAAATATTTTTATTCCAAACTTCACTGGAAATGTTTAATCAAATAGCACCTTTGGCCTTCAAAAGAATCCTATGAAAACGGCAAGTTGCAGAATTTTCTTTCATGTCTTTCTAGCTAGTAGGCATGTTTACATAATGATGTAAGAAAATGGTAAATTTGTTATGTTTCCATTGGTTTCAATTGACCTAGGTCTTCACTGAAGAGGCATACACCGAATGTGCATGCACCTGTATGAATTAGGAGTGGATCCATATGAATAAATATGAATCGTATGAATTCATGAGTCCATGTGAATCATCATTGGAGTTTTATATACAGTAGACCCCACTAGTAAAGTTAAATTTCACGTTTTTCTTTCATTCAATCATGCCTGATTTTTAGAGACTGCCAGAAGTCCCTGCAGTTTTATTGGCAAGGGCTTTCAGAAGTGGTTTGCCATTACCTCCTTCCTAGGGCTGAGAAAACTGCCTAGGTGAGTTGCCCAGGGTCACCCAGCTGATTTCATGGCCAAGATTGGACTAGAACTCATGGTCTCCCAGTTTCTAGAACTAATGCCTTAATCATTACATCTAACTGATTCTCAAATTTCATGTATTATCTAAATGTAATTTTATTTTAAATGTTAAAGTTACACAGAATCTTGTTTATAAAATTGTTTTCCCCTATAAATAGCTTAAAGTGACCACTGAATGTCTGTTCTCATGCAAATCAATACATAAAGTATTAAATGGATAATAAGTATATAGAAATATACTTAGAAGAAATAAGTACATAGTCTATATACTTTGGACTGATCACATATTATGCAAATAGTCCTACTCCAACATTGTAATGTTTTCCACTTTGAATAAAACATACTAGTTGTTCAGCTTTTAATATAAACACTTGGTTTAGTACAAGTTATTCTGCTTGAATGCAGAATTGTCTTTGTTAAGAGGTTGAATGCATGTGTACCACATGACCTGTGATAAACTAGTCCAATAAAATCAGTATGTAAGTTTTTAAAATCACAAGAATGACAAAGTGCAGGTAGTCCTTGAGTTATGATCATAATTGAGCCTGGGAATTGTGGCTATAAGTTATGACAGTGCTTATAACTACAATTGATTTTATGACCTTTTTGCATTGGTTGTTAAGCAAACCCAGTGTTCACTATTGGTCAGTTTTTGCTAGACCAGAAGTAAGCATCAGTTTCTGGTAAAATCATCACAAATTATAACCACATGACCATGGGTTACTGCAAATAGCCATAAACATAGGCCAGTTGCCAAGTGCCCAAAATGTGGTCATATGACTGCAGAGGGCCCCTGATCTCGAAACTTCAAAACTTGGTCATAAGTAGCTTTTGTTACTAAGTAATTAGTCATAAGTCAAGAACTTCCTGTAATTGATGAAAACTACAAAGAGTCAAACAACAAATCTAAAAAAGGGAGTAAAACGCTAGGCAAATATTACTTTTCAGGAGATTTTAATCTCCTTATTTCACTATTAAGTATACTGACCTATAGTTCTCTGCCTAGTTTGTGCTTTTGCAATATCTAATTGGGAATTTTCAGAAGGATTTTTTTTAACTCCTCTGAGTATGCTATCATTTTGTCTAATTGTTGATGTCAAATTATACATTATAAGCATCTTTAAAATAATGTTATTGTTGGCTTCTTGGACTCTTTCACCGGTGTATCATTAAAATCTTGGTGGCTTTCTGGTGAGTTCAAACTAGTAAAAGATTGTTGTAACTTTTCCAAAATTAAAGCAAATATTATATATTTCATTTTCTAATCCATTCTGATAAGCTGTTTCTGTGAAATAAACTATTCTGGTCCATTGTCAATCAAACTCAATAAGCCTGAGTTTGTGTGCATGCTATTTTTTTGAACTAAATATCTAACAAGCCTCATCTGCTAATTAGAATTAACATTTATGTTGCTAAATGAGAAGCGTTTTGGCTGCAGTGTAAGGTGGTAAGTCCTACCCAATGGAATAAACAACTAACATCTGTTACCCTGTCCTGCTCCAACTTGGCTTTTACAAGTAAAGTGCATCACTTTCAGGGTCAAGGTTATGGAATTTGTGGTTCCCTGGCTGTGATATGTACATGAGGAAGGGAAGAAACAATAGCATAAAAACAATCCAAACATTGTGCAGTGCATATGCTTTGCTTTAACCTTTACAAGTCTTATAAAACTGATACCAGACAAAACATGATATTCTCTGGAATTTTTCAGTAGAATATGCATATAAATTTATTCTGACAGCCATTATAGCCAATCCAATGTAATCACAAAGTGGTTACACTGCATATCTCGGCATTTTTCTTCATATAGCCCTAGTAGTATTAATAGGGGCAGGATAATGCAGCATTGTTGCCATTGTTTATTACACCCATTTTCTTTTACCTTGCAAGATAAATACCACAAACCAATCTCTTATTTCTTTTTAGCTTTAAGTTTGTACTTTGTAACCAATAAACGCAGCCCACATTATTGCAATTTATGACAATATACGATGAATATTGTATTTTGTAAAGCTAAATTATAATAATATAGAGTGGTGTTCCTAATTCCATATTGAATACAACTATTCCTATTATTTTGTATCCGGAAAGCAGACCCTGACATCCAGCTTGACTGAATTGCAACGAGAAAAATCAGATTTGCAAGGAAAATTGGACCACCTGATCCAGGCGACCAAAGGGAGAGAAGGGCTGTCTCTTTTAGCATCTGGCCATACTGGAATGGCACCAGCTACTCCTGTCAAGACTGTAGATTTGGAAATGAAGCAACTACAGTGTAAACTGAAGGTGAACATTTTATGCTATGAGATAGTAAATAGGCCTCTTATTTATAATAGAGAATATCAGACATTTAGTGACTGAAAAGTGGGTAAAAATGTAAACGCATCTTGAGATAAGAGATAACTTGGCTGTTAAATTATTTTTAACAATCATAATTCAGTAAGTAAATGTTAATATTGAAAAAAATGTCATACGTTTCAAATTTATGACTGTTTGTTGAAAGTAGTCAAAGGTATTGCTTTTTGTAAAAAATAACGCTTTACTTATTGCATGTGCTATGAACGAAGAAATATATACTTTTTCATTATTGGTGGCTCTGAGAAAATTTCTCCTATCTTTGACTACTGTCAAATAACTTTTGCTCAAAAAAAATATCTATGAAATGGCATCTTACTTGTGCTCTTTTAAGGCAAGTAAAAGGTTAAATGGTCACTTCCTGTGAGAAAGGCAGACGCTGAAAGCTAAGAGAATTTGGAGAAAGAAACTGAAACAAAAGAATAAAATAGTCACTGAAGAGGAAAAAGCGGATAGAAGAACATAGGGAAATGAAAAAGATCAGTGGTTTGTGTGTGTGTGTGTGCGCGCGCACATGTGCATGCATGCATGCAGATATAATCCTTAAAAAAACACTGGTAAGGATTGTGAAAAAATAAACAATCACCTAGTAAGCACAAAGTTCCGTCCCGCTAAGTATAGTTCGTTTATATCCATACTTTTTGTAGGTTACATAATTTCATTTAAAAAGGAACAAGTATTAATTTGTAAATCCCTGAATAAAGGAGACACAGCTACAATAACCCTGGTGTTATATGCTACAAGAAGAAGAGCTGACAAAGTGCATAGGTAACATTAGCATAAAGATTATTATCATTTGGGTTGGTGGCAAGGAGATTTATATATATATATTCCTTCTGTTGGGAATCTCTCTCTCTCTCTCTCTCTCTCTCTCTTCTTCTCCCAGAAGAAGGAAGCTAAAGCCTGATGATGACGGATGGGATTCCGTCGAAACGTTGCGCCTACACCTTTAGTTCTACGCGGGGAAAAACCCGAAAAACCAAGGATCCATATATATATATATATATATATATATATATATATATATATATATATATATATATATATGGATCTTTGGTTATTCGGGTTTTTCCCCGCGTACAACTAAAGGTGTAGGGGCGATGCCGGAATCCCATCCATCATCATCAGGCTGGAGGCTTCTGCTTCCTTCTTCTGGGAGAAGCATGTGGCTGTTTGTTCCTCTTTTTTAAACTGCCAGAGGGGGTGTGTTCTGTGGGTGGAGGTTGCTCTGATTGGGTGGAGGAGTAAGTGTGTTCTGATTGGGTGGGAGTGTGTTTTGAATGGTGGGTGTGTTCTGATTGGGTGGGGGTGTGTTTTGAGTGGATGGGCTGGTCTCAGCTGCCAGCCTTAGACCTGAGCTGGTGAGTTGTGCTGCTTTTGTTCGGCTTCGTGTTTGTGGTGGTGCCATGTTTTTATAGTGGGTGTCAGTTTGCTTATTGTGTGGTTTGGAGGGGTTTAAAGTGGCTGATGTTGCAGCTATGGGTAGGTTTCTGTTTTGTGGTTGTGCCTCGTTATCATTGTGGGTTCGGATTTGCTTTTTGAATGGTTGTGTGGTGGTGATGTCATGTGTTATCATGAGTTTGGGTCTATCATTCTTGGTGGTTGGGACTCGTCTGTCAATCAAGGCGGGTTTCCAAATGGTTGGTAGGCGAGAGGTATCATCTCGTTTGTTTATGCTGTGGGGGCGTTTTTCTATCTCAATGGCTTCTCTGATTATTCTGTTGTTAAAATGTTCAATTTTGGCGATAGTTTTGGTTTTTTTAAAATCAATTTCATGTCCCGTGGCTTCAAAGTGTTGGACCAGGGATGAAGTTTGTTCTCCTTTTCTGAGTGAGTTTTTGTGCTCTTCAATGCGTGCACTTATTCTTCTGTTGGTCTGTCCGATGTATGTGGTGGGACAGGTGGAGCATGGGATTTCGTATACTCCTTGGTTTTCTAAGCCAATTATGTCCTTGGGGTTTCTTAGGATGGTGGATATTTTTCTGTCTGTGTAGAATGCTGTTTTGATGTTGTGTTTTTGGAGGACCTTGCTGATTCTGTCTGTGGTCCCTTTTAAGTATGGGAGGAGGGCTTTGCCATTTTCTTGTTCTCTGTCTTGGGTTTTTGTGGGTGTCTCTCTTCGGATTAAGTTGGTAATCGTGTTTCTTTGGAATCCATTGGCTGTTAGTACATTAGTGAGAGTGTGTAGTTCGGTTTTTTGGTGTTGTTCGTCAGCTAGGTGTTTTGTTCTGGAGATGAGTGTCTTGGCTACGGAGTTGATCTGTGCTGGGTGGTGGTGTGAGAGTGCATTCAGATAGCGGTTTGTGTGTGTTTTTTTATGGAAGATAGTGTGTCCTAGGGAGCCGTTGGATTTCTTGTAGACTAAGACATCATGGAAGGGAAGTTGATTGTTAGCTTCTGTTTCCATGGTGAATTGTATTTTGGGGTGTAGGCTATTGAGGTGTGTGAGGAAGTCATCCAGTTTTTCTTTGCCGTGTGGCCAGATTACGAAGGTGTCATCTACGTATCTGAGCCAGAGTTTGGGTTTGTGGTTGGATTTTTCTAGAGCGAGGGTTTCAAAGTGTTCCATGTAGAGGTTTGCGATGACAGGTGAAAGGGGTGATCCCATGGGTGCTCCTTCCATTTGTTTGTATCTTTGTCCATTGTAGATGAAGTATGTGTTAGATAGGCAGTGGTTGGTCAGATCTAGGATGTGTTTTGGGGGGTTGTATTTATTTCGGATAGCTGTCAAGGCTTCTTTGATTGGCACTTGGGTGAAGAGGGATACGACATCGAAGCTCACAAGTAGGTCACAGGGCTGTAAGTTTAGTTTACTTATGATCTCTATGAAATGGAATGAATCTTGTACGTGTGAGGTGATGGAATTTGCGTAAGGCTGTAGTTGTTTGGCAAGAAATTTGGCTAGATTTTGTAGAGGTGAGCCTATGGAGCTTACTATGGGTCTGAGTGGGGTTCCTTCTTTGTGTATCTTGGGCAGACCATAGAGCTTAGGACATCTGGATGATTTTTCTCTGGGAATGATTGTTTTCTGGATCTCTTCACTGATGGGGGTGGCTTTTATTTTGGATTTTGTGGTTTTTTCCAGGTAGGTGGTGGGATCTGTCTTGAGGAGTTTGTATGTGGAGTCTCGGAGTAGGTTGGATAATTTGGTATGGTAGTCAGATGAGTTCATTACCACCGTGGCGTTGCCTTTGTCTGCTGGCAGAATGATTATGCTGGTGTCATTTTTTAGGTTAAGTAGTGCTTTCTGTTCCTCTTTGGGTAAGTTGCTTTTGGGTGGTTTGCTGGTGCAGAGGATGTTGGTCACTTCGAGTCTGATTTTGTTGGCGTCATCAGGGTTAATTTTGGTCAGGCTGGATTCGACTCCACATATAATGGTTTCCGTGGGAATGTGTTTGGGAGCGACTGCAAAATTAAATCCTTTAGACAGGACATTGGTTTCGGCTTTCGTGAGAATCCTATCTGAGATGTTGTGCACAGTTTGTTTCATGTGTTGCTGTGAGAGAGGAGGGGTTTGTTTCTGGCGTTCCTTTCGTCTTCGGAGTTTATTGGTGTGTGTGTCTGTTTTGTAGGCAGTCTCTGTTTCAGCTCTCCAGACAGCGATTTGTTTGAATTTGTCCCAAAGTGTGGGGTGGATCTTGTTGCTGAGTTTGAGGTGAAGTGTGAGGAGGTCTCTGTTGATTCGGTCCAGGAGGAATCTTTTTGTGTGGAGTTCATTTCTGATTAGGGCCAGTTCAGTTCTTATCAGGATGCGTTTGATGGCTGCAGAGTTGGAGTGGAATTTCAATTGGAAGGATGTGGGGATTAAATTTTGATCTCGGCAGTTGCGTAGGAATGTGAGGTCATATATATATATACACACACACACACACACACACATCTTTGGTCATTCGGGTTGTTTCCCACATAGAATTGAAGGTATAAGAGCAACGTTTCGACGAAATCTCATCCATCATCCCCAGGCTGGAGGAAGGAATTATGCTATTTCTGTTCAGATAAATCCAGTATTGTCACAGATGCCCTATATTTTATTTTCTCCACATCTGTTTTGCCAACATCACTCCCAAGAAACTATCATTCCTGGAACAGATGTGTGCAAAATTATATCTAGAATTTCAAGGAATCTCTCAGATCAAATCAATGCTTGTAAAAATCGTTGTAGTTTTATTTACTTAAATTTCAATCCTGTGGTCCAAAGGGCAGTGCCCCAGAAGGGTTGTAAGAGTGGAAAGAAATGCATCCTTTGAGAGTGTATTATTTGGTCCTAGAAATATCATCTAAGTACAGTACCGAAGTTTCACCAGCCTGTCTCCTCCTATAACAGAACACCAATATCAGAAAAAGTAAACAATAGGTGTGCCAAGGTCAAGCTAAGGGAACATGCCCAGAGTTATTGTTAAAATTTTAGCTATTCCAGGTCAGTTTTAGATTGAATATTTAAATCAATCAAAAATGTTCCTGGGAGAAAGGTGGAAGTACATTTTTTTTATTCTACCATGTTACAGTACCGCTAAGACCTTGGATTCATTGGAGGCCTTGACATTACAACTTAACATAAGATTGTTCTCCTTGTCATTTACTTCTTGAAATACATCCAATGTGTTGGTTAATCTCACTGGAAAAGCTGAAAATAATCATTTAAATACTAAACATTCTACTATTGCAATATTAAAATAATCTACAGAGATCTATTGCAATTCTGTACGGTACTGCCTTATCTGGCCAACTGCCAACAACAATCCTCAAGTAATATCTGTCATAAATTGACCAGAATTTTCAGGAAGTTTGGAGATAATCATGTTCTTATATGTGTCTGTCTAAAACAGAAGTATAAAAGAATGCATGACATGGAGCCCACCAGTCTTATTTCACAGGAGCAATGTTTTACAAAGGGGAATTTTCTTGTATCAGCCTTCCAGAATTCCTGACAAAAGAATATTGAAAAAGGCAAGACTGAAGATTGTGCAATATTTAAGAGTGAGCTTTTGTTATCCTCCCACTTTCTTATGAATTAGGCCTGATTCTCAGCTGTTACGTTTACAGAAAGTGTGTGCAACCAAACTGCCAATCTCTATCAACAAACCTTTACCTTTTTCATTCTAAGATGGTGATCACAGAGGAAGCTTGGTTACATCATGGGAAGAGAAGTTGCTATTAAACTAAATTATCTTAAACTAAGACAAAAGAGTGGGAGAAAAGGTAAAGAGGGAAAGGTAAAATAAGAAAAATAAGAGAAAATTTAAAAAAGACTGAAGAAGAGAAAAACGCGAAGAGGGATCTGCAGAGCAGAGAGGAGAATCAGCTATGGAGTGGAGAGGAAAGCCGACTGAGGGCAGCACAACGACCGGCAGAGAGGAGAAACAGGAGAGCCGGTGAGATAGTGGAAAAGGAAGGAGAGCCAGCCAGGGAGAGAAGAGGAGAGCTTACTGTGAACTATCCAGGCAGCCCTGTTTGCTGAAGGAAGCAGAACACTGGCACGATGGACCAGCAAATGGGACCCACGTGGCCGTAGAACTGTTGGTGGGGATGGTGGAACGCTGCAGCACAGTAGACCAGGGCCTAAGGATAGCAGCAGACCATGTGCTATGGATGGTGGTAGACCAGGGCCTACAGACGGCAGCAAACCAGGGCCTACAGGTGGCAGTAGACCAGGCCCTACAGACGGCAGCAGACTAAGTGCTACAGACAGCAGTACCTGAGGCCCTACAGACAGCAACAGACCAAGTGCTATGGATAGCAGTAGACCAGGGCCTGCAGACGGCAAAAACCAAAAAGAGGGATTTTCAAGCAACAAACTCATGGAACAGGTGACTGATACTATTGTGGTATGCAATACATGTTCCATGTATGTGCTTATGCCCAAAGAGCACCCAAATTATACATGCATTAGATGTAAACTATGTAAACTACTGGAGGAAAAGGTAAGGAACTTAGAGGCAACTCTATCCAAGATAAAGAGAAAAGCGCCCCAGACTGCAGCCCCCCCAAAAGGAAGGCAAGTGTTCGTAATCGGAGATTCTATCCTCAAATGAATGGTATCATCTGTCTGCAGACCGGACATACAATCCAAGGAGGGATGTTGTCTTCTTGGAGCAAAAAATCAAAGATGTGGCTGAGAACCTAACCAAAATAATTAGGCCTACTGATTACTACCCTTTTCTCCTTCTCCACATTGGGATGAATGACACAACAAAGAACCAGAATACAATAGTGAGAGATTACAAATAATTAGGCAATAAAGTTAAGAAGCTAGGAGCACAAGTAGTGTTGTCAACTGTACTCCCAACAAAAGGTCAACACCCATTGAGGGGGAAAAAAATTCTAGAAATAAACCATTGGCTAAAGGGTTGGTGTCGCCAAGAAAACTGGTTTCCTACAGCAGGGACTACATTTCCTATGCGAAAGATTCCTAGCAAGGGATGGGCTGCACCTCACGAAAACAGGGGAAAATGTACTTGGAAAAAAACTGGCCCAACTTATCAGAAGGACTTTAAAGTAAAATTGAAGGGGGAGGATGACCAGTGTTTAGAATCTCTAGGACCCAAAACCAATCATAAATCCCAAGAAAACAAATCAAACAATGAGGTAGGCAGAGACGAGAAAAAAGAAAAACCCAAACAACAATCAGGAGATTCAGGAAACATGCCCACAAACAGGCATAAAGGTCTTAAATGCTTATTTACAAATGATCAGAGCTTGGGGAACAAACAGGGCGAACTAGAAGCAATAGTACACAAGGGAGGTTATGACGTAGTTGGCATTACAGAAACCTGGTGGGACGAAACCCATGAATGGAATGGGCTGATGGATGGATACAAAATGTTCAAAAGAAACAGGTCTACAAAAACAGGAGGAGGAATTTCACTATATGTAAAAGAACACTACATATCTACAGAAATGCACAAGATCCAAGATAAAATCTCTCCAGATTGTATATGGGTCAATATAAAAGAGGAAAAAAGTGACATTACCATAGGTGTATAATACAGGCCACCCAACCAATCAGAAGAAATAGATAAACTCTTTGCCAACCAGCTAACAAATATATGTAGGAAGCATACCACACTAGTAGTGGGAGACTTCAACTATCCAGATATCAACTGGGAGACAAACTCTGCAGCGAGCAGGAGATCAAACAGATTCCTAACCAACCTAGTCGTCAACTTTGTCATCCAAAAGGTGGAGGAGGGAACTAGACGTAAAGCCATACTGGACTAAATTCTAACTAATAGAGAAGTAGTGCTAGAGGGAGTTGAAGTTGCCGGTATCTTGGGTGAAAGTAACCACATCATGCTGGAATTTAATATAACACAAACACTAGCAACAGAAAACAATCCAACCAGTGTCTTGAACTTCAAAAGAGCTGACTCTAACAAACTCAGAGAGAACCTAGGAAAGATCCCATGGATGAAAATCCTAAAGGGGAACACAACCCAAGAAGCATGGGAAACTCTTAAAAATGTGATCATAAAAGCCCAGACCAGCACAATACCACTGAAAAAGAAAAACAAGAAATTCAAGAAGAAACCAGTATGGCTGCACAAAGATCTCTCTGACAAACTGAAAGACAAAAAAGGACAAATACAAAAAATCAAAACAGGGACACATAACTAAGGCCGATTATCAGCAAACAGCCAGAATATGCAAAGATAAAGTAAGGAAAGCAGAGGCTCAGAACGAACAAAGACTTGCAACAGAAATGGAAAATAAAAATAGTTTCTTCCAACATATTAACAACAAGAAAAAAAGTCAAGGAAACTGTAGGTCCTCTAAAGAGAGAAGATGGCAAGGAAATAACAGGCAACAGGGAGAAACAGGGCTGCTTAACTCATAGCTTGCATCAGTCTTCACACAAAAAGAAACTATAGCCCAACACATACACACAAAAACACTGCAAAAGACAAATTAGAAACAAAAATTAAAATAAGCAAGAAAATGGTAAGAGAACACCTATCCAACCTTGACAAATATAAATCATCTGTCAGATTACATCCCAGAGTTCTGAAGGAGCTGGCAAATGTTATCTCAGAACCATTGCACCACATCTTTCAAAAACCCTGGAGCACCGGGGAAGTACCTGAGGATTGGAAAAGGGCTGATGTGGTTCCCATCTTCAAGAAAGGGGGGGGGAATGGACCCAGCAAACTACAGATCAATCAGTTTAACATCAATACCTGGGAAGATCCTAGAAAAGATAATCAAAAAACAGATCTGCGAACAACTATAAGCAACAAAGTTATAACTAGTAGCCAGCATGGGTTTGTTAAAACAGATCATGCCAAACCAATCTTATTTCATTCTTTGACAAAGTGACTAAACTAATGGACCAGCAAAATATTGTGGACATAGTATACTTAGACTTCAGTAAGGCATTTGATAAAGTAGACCACAACCTAGTCCTTGGTAAGCTAGAAAAAGGTGGAATAGACAACATCGCTGCCAGATGGATCTGCAGCTGGCTGGCAAACCATACTCAACGAGTAGTCCTCAACAGAACTACATCCACATGGAGAGACGTAAGCAGTGGGGTATCTCACAAGGTTCCATCTTAGGCCCAGTACTCTTCAATATCTCCATCAATGACTTAGATGAAAGAATTGAAGGGGAACTCATCAAATTTGCAGATGACACCAAACTGGCAGCAGTAGCCAACACCCCAGAAGACAAACTCAGGATCCAAAAAGATCTTAACAAACTTGAACAATGGGCCCTATCCAAAAAAATGAGTTTCAATGTGGAGAAAAGCAAAGTTTTACATTTAGGTAGGAAAAATCAAAGGTACAAGTACACATTGGGCAAGACCTGGCTTAAAAACAGTAACTGTGAGAGGGACCTTGGAGTCTTAGTGGACGATCACTTAACCATGAACCAGCAGTGCGCAGCAGCAGCCAGAAAAGCTAGTACAATCCTGGGTTGTATAAACAGAGGCAAAGAATCAAGATCACACGAGGTATTAGTACCGCTTTATAAAACCCTAGTAAGACCACACCTGGAATACTGCAGCCAATTTTGGTCACCATGTCACAAAAAAGATTTTGAAAGTTTGGAAAAAAATCAGAGAAGAGCAACTACAATGATCAGAGGCCTGGAGACTAAAACATACAAACAACAGCTGCAGGACTTGGGTTTGGCTAGTCTAAAGAAAAGAAGAAAGAGGGGAGACATGATAGCAGTATACCAGTATTTGAGGGACTGCCACAAAGAAGAGGGGATCACGTTATTCACCAAAGCACCAGAGGGCAGGACAAGAAACAATGGTTGGAAACTGATCAAAGAGAGAAGCAACTGGAATTAAGGAGAAACTTCCTGACAGTAAGGACAATTAATCAGTGGAATAGCTTGCTCCTAGAAATCGTGGGCGCTCCATCACTGGAGATTTTTAAAAAGAGGCTAGGCAGTCACTTGTCTGAGATGGTAAAGGTTCTCCTGCTTGAGCTGGGGGCTGACTATAAGACCTCCAAGGTCCCTTCCAGCTCTGTTCTATTCTATTCTATTCAATGTAGCCTTTGCTTCTTTGTATCACATTCTTGACAGCATTTGCAATGAAACTCCACATTGAAATATTTTCTTCAGGACTCCTTGGTTCAAATAGATTGGACTGAGTGATCTATCGAAATTAAAGGGTCCAATCTGTGGAGGAAGTCATTAGGGCAGTAGTTAAGAATTGTTAACTAGACCTTAATAATAATAATAATAATTTTATGAGTTAACTAGACCTTGGTCTTTTCTTCATCTTCACCTCACTTCTAGTAGAGTCCTACGTAACTATAGCAAAGGAAGTACAAAATTATGATGCTTTTGTTTTTAACTTGTTTTAATTATCAGATTTGGGCTACTCAGAAATCGACAGATGCAAAACATTTTTGCAATATGTCTGTGAGCATCTTCACTCAAATTTTGTCCAAGCGCCTCAGTAAAAGAACTAAATCTAATACCGTAACCCTAAAACTGTACATTGATTAATATCATAAATAACTTAAGTAAGACATTAAATTGTACAAGTATAAATAATCCAAAACTGTGTACCATATTAATAGATTTTTTTTCTACCAAATTTTAGCTACACTAGAAGTCATTTTTGAAAACAGGTTTCCTCTTTCCTTTACCCAATTATTGCTGGAAGACATTTCCTTCATTTCCCTTCCCATTCATAGCCATGTTATTTTCCATAGGAACTGGTGATTTTTTTTTAAATCGAACATAAAAACTTAAGCACTATATAAGTACTGCAGGGTAACGTATTGCAGAAGCCCACTTTAAATAAGTGTCCATATTTACATAAAGTATGTAAGGTCCTTTAATGGGATGTTGGCATTTCCCTATTAATAAAACTCAGCAGCAAAAGCCAACCTAGAAACTTCAGTGATTATAATATCATTTGTCATTTTAACTAATTTCCTATTAAATTGCATATATTTATAGACTGGATGATGTAATTATTGATATAATTCTGACATCATAGGCACTGCTTTGACCAAATGAAAACATTTCATTCTGTTCTGTAACGAACAGTTACATTTGCTCTGTTGGCTGGGGGGGGGGAGAGAAACCCTATGTTTTTTCCAAAGAAAGTTCCTTTTGAAGTACAACACAAGAATTATGGCTCGTATTCTTTTTTGTATCTCAGAAATATAAAGTATATTTTACTTTCCATACTTTACATTATGAATGTGGTCATAAACTTTTGAACATATGCACTAGATTTTTAAAAACAAAAGAAAGAAAATACATGCAGATTAAAATTCTTCCTGCACTTTATCAAGCATTTGTGGTCTTTGTGAGCCAATTTGTATGTGATGTGTGTCAGCATTGGATGTATGTTTTTAAAAGGTGATAAGTATGTTCAAGGAAATATAAAACATTCAACATGCTGCATATTATATTCAGAATTATACCACTTCATTAGTTACCATTAGTGAGTTAACATTTTATCTTGAAGCTCTAATGAAGATTGTATGGCACTGCAGAGAAACGTGCGTAGTATTTTAGAAACAGGATTTTTTACACGTGAAACTTCACATGAACATTTGTACTTCCATAGAGAAAATATTGTTACCTACAACATCCCAACTAATGTTAATGGGAATAAAAAGCTATTATGAAGCCTATCAGTAGGAAATATTCTTAATATATTTTAGATTTTGATCTTAGAAACTACCAACACACTATTACAACCACCTGGCATCACTGTAGCACAAAAACCCAACTAAAGCCTTCTAAAATACCTTGAATTAACCGAAAGACCCAAGAAGAAGAAAAAACAAAACAGGAGTCATCTACAATATACAGTGCAAGGACTGTAACAGCCGCTGTGATAAGACAGAAAGAAAGAAGACTAGCGGAGTGGATCCATGAACACCAACAAGCAATCAGAAAACACAGTGAAAGCTCTTTAAACTCGCCATACACGGCAGGCTCAATCATAGTTTCAACTAGGAAACTGTGAACATCCTAGATCACTGATGGCGAACCTTTTAGAGATCGAGTGCCCAAACAGCAACCCCAAAACCACTTATGTATTGTCAGGTGCCGGGTGGGCGTGGACCATTGGGTGGGCGTGGCCCATTGGGTGGGCATGGCTGCAGTGGTAACGGCAGACTGGGTGGTACTAAAAAGTTCAATCAATCAATTCCAACTTTGCAAGATCTTTTTTTTCCCCACAAAAAGTTGAAATTGATTGATTGATTGAACCTTTTTTTTTTTTGCACATGGCGGTGAAGCCTAAAGCGAAAAGGTTTTATAAAACCCAGCTGAAGGCCTAGGCCTGGGGCGACAGCGTACGTGCTCCCAAAGAGGGCTCTGCGTGCCACCTGTGGCACATGTGACATAGGTTCGCCATCACGGAGCTAGATCAAGCTGAATCCAAAACCATTAGAGTATTCCAGGAAGTTTCTCACCTGGAAATAAATATCAGCTACCAAGAGATACATAGAGAAACCACATTTACGCACCATTCCAAAGAGACAAACTAAAAAGGAAACAAAAAGACCATACACACCTTCAGAAGCCAACAGCCAGATAAACAGGGATTAACACCAGGTAAAGAATCAAGCAGAAAATGATTAAAGGTAAAGGTTCCCCCGCACATGCGTGCTAGTCGTTTCCGACTCTAGGGGCCGGTGCTCATCTCCGTTTCAAAGCTGAAGAGCCAGCGCTTGTCCAAGGACGTCTCCGTGGTCATGTGGCCGGCATGACTAGATGCCAAAGAAAATGATTAGGTAGTACCAGTGCTTTTTTTGTAAAAGAAAAAGGTGCCGGAACTCACACATGTCATACAACCCGCCTTGCCTACCCTACAAGGTTCCATCCAAAAAAGGTGCCGGAACTCCGTTCTGAGCGTTCTATGAAAAAAAAAGCCCTGGGTAGTACCATAATCATACCAATGAGAAACACCCCCCCCCCATCAACACTGGCCAGGCAAGCTACTGTATATAAACAAAGAGCAAACACCACAGTCACTAGCACTAATGATATTACCTAGGCAGGCAAGGAAACATCTGTAAACAACCAAGCTAAAAGAGCATCCCCAGATTTTGATCTCTTCCCTCAGTTTTGATCTAATGTATATCTTCCCTAAAACCAAAAATGATGAAGACTGGTCTATTCTTATAAGTAAACTCAATTTTTCAGTGCATTGAAAACTGGTGTGTATGTGTGCATGTGTAATGCGCATAAGTATAGTTAGTGCCTTTTATTTAGAAGTCCAATGAAGTACACTTAATTTATGCAATTTCACATCACTTGTTTAGTTATTGCTAACTAACAATGCGTATTATTTGAAATTACTAGGAATTTTTTTGTGATTATTCTCTCCAATCTTGTCATATCTTCTAAAGTACACATAATCCATTCAGAAACTTGGTGCCATGCTATTTTTCTGAATAGTATCTACAAAAATTGATCTTGTTTTAGGACAACAGCCTTATCAACATGCCGTTCAATTTTCAACATATGAGAAGATCCTAGTAGAAGCTTTAAAAGTGTATCTTTGGAAATAAACAGAACTCAAAGTACTACAAATGATCGCGTATGGAGGTGGAACGATAAGAAACAGCAGACAACCAGATCAAATAATTAAATCGTAACTAGGAGTGCATGCCATATCAAGCCACTTTCTTAAATGTTGGGCTTGGCATTATATGTGAATTGGGCCAGTGAAATTTATATACCATAGTTTATGAAATGAAGTAATGAATCCAGCACACTGTAGCTTATTAATCATACTCATTAAATAACTATGTTAAATTACAGTTTAGAGCAATTTAAGGTTTGCGTTTATGTATTACAAAATCCTGAAACTGACTCTAATAACAGAAAACTTTAATCTTTCGAATGCAGTCTTACAAATGTATAATTAAGAAAATAATTACATTAAAGTAATTAGAACCAAGTATGAATAATAACTTTTCTAATCTAGCATAGTAGACAGTTTTCATACTTAGCAGCAGCAGCTAAAAAGACCTGTTTTGGGAAAATCTCAGCTAAGTAAAATAGATATTTTACTCCTGAAACTCATTGTTAGACATCATAGATAGAATTCTGGCAGAGACGTTCCATTTGGAAATAAGGTGAAATTTATTTCTCTGTAGGGTAGTCCTGAATAAGTATAAAAGCATCACAGTCAAACATTAATAACCTAAGTATAAGCACATTAGTGGAATTCTTTGCTATGCTAAAATCAAAATAGACTAAACTGTTAATAGCAAAGTTTCACTTTGAAACACAAGTGTGAACAGTTACAGCTCTGAGTAATCCTACATCAACACTACTGAGACTTTGATAAAATATTTCATTTATTCCAGAATGCAAATAATGAAATCACTAAACATTCATCTACCATTAAATCTTTGAAATGTGAAGTCCAAAGAAAAGAAGAACAGATGCAGGAACTACAGGAAAAGTAGGTTCCACTTACCTATTGGTTGTGTTTGACTCCCCCTTGTGGCAAAAATACATTTGCTTTAACTTCATGGACATTTTTCGGAAAATGATCTTTCCATATTTTTTCTTTTGGCTTTTTATATACGGTTCATATTATTTACTCTTTTATGAGAAAAGTATTAATACATATTTTCCTTTTAAATTGCTGAGTAATTTTCAGTAAAAAGATGGCATATAACTAATAAATCATTTTTTTAAAAAAAATCAGATTGCAGTGTGCAACATCTAAATGGATACCTCAGCATACTTGAAAGCAATTTTTCAAATGCAGTGATTCTTTGCCTAAGGGCTAAGAAGCATATCAAGGTTTAGATGCTTAAATTGGATTACATGTCCAATTTTATAATTTCTGAAAAAGGCAAAAAAGTCATTGTTATTTATTTTTGAGTTTATTAAAATGTATAACTTTTGCAAATTAGTTGCTTAGTTCAGTATTAAAAAATGCCAAATTGTGAGTGAGCCTAATAATAATGTTTAATCTTGCAAAATAAAAATGATTTCCTTAAAATGTTTCGTCTTCAAAAGGATTTAACAAAATGCATATTTTTATTGATTAAAGCCTTGAGGAACACCTAAGGAATCCAGCTGGAGGTGAGAAAGAATATGCCTATGTCCAACCACTATATTATAGAGTAGATACTGAATATGCTTCAATATTCTTGATTGCCCCCATCAACTAGATGTGTCTATTGAAATGAAAATTCCTTCAATTGGCTTTTACTGTGATTTTTGCTGGATCTATGCGATGCCTTAAAGATATAAAAATTAATAAAAAATTTAAAAATGTATAAGTATCACATTGTTTCATTTTATTGGGATAGCCGGCGTCGACTCCCCTCCGCCCTGTGCGCGCCCACAGAGAGGGCCTCCTCAGGGTGCCTCCTGTCAAGGAATGTTGACTGGTGGCCCCCAGGGGGAGGGCCTTCTCTGTGGGTGCTCCGGCGTTATGGAACCAACTGCCGGTTGAGCTCCGGATGGCATCAGACCTCCGATCCTTCCGTCGCGGGTTGAAGACCCATTTATTTGAACTAGCGGGTCTGGCCTGATGGGGGTATATGGGTTTTTTATAGGCTTGTTTTATTATTCTTGTTTTAACTTGGGCATTGATTTAATTGTTTTTTAATGTTTGTACTGTTATTTATATTTATGCCCTGTGAACCGCCCTGAGTCCCTTAGGGAGAAGGGCGGTATAAAAATCTCAATAAATTAAATTAAATTAAATTAAATGTTGTTGTCACAAGAAAACAGAAACGAGCAAAAGCGCCATAAGCGTAGATTTCTGTCTGATACGTCACCCAGTGAACAGTTTAGTTTCCTACTATTTCCTACTAGGTTTGCTGTTTAGAAGTTGTTCATTTTGGAGAAGTCACATTTTTATCTTTGAAACTGATCTATTCATTTTCCATACCATAACTGCTTTTTACTTTTTAAAACTACCTCATATTGATACAAAGCTTTTTACGTATTAAATAGTAGTTCAAAATCATGACAGCCAATTCACACAGTGATACTTTTAAATAAATTAATTTTAATTTATTTTTCCTTTTCATGCCTAGTAGTCTAGTAGAATAATCCCCTTTTGTTTATAATTAAATCATCATCACAGTATGGTTTTCTATAAATTAGTGTGTATTTTTATTGTTCTGAATTGCTACTATGAAATTGGAATTTAAGATTCAGAAGCCCACAGAGATTAAATCTGTCTTTAAAGCTTCAATTTTGACATTTTTCACTTGACAAATGGTACAAAGATAAGTGTGGAACTGTGCTTTAACAATGATTCAAAATAATGACATGCTAGTCGCATAATTCTATGAATATTTCATTTTCTCTTTATTTCAAGGATTTCTAGAATGGAAAGAGATATAAGTATGAAAAGGCATTTAATAGAAGATTGGAAGCTGCGTATGAAAACATATCAGGAAAAGGAGAAAAGCTTTAACGAAACATTGCAATGTCTGGAAGAAAAGGTCTTTAATGTTTAGCGTTTATTTTACATCAAGAAACTGAATTTCATCGGATTGTAGTAGCCACCGTTATGATTACTACCGTTTCATTAAAGCCGTTGAATAAGTTAATGTGATAATTAAATGCTTCCCAGTAGTTTGGGTATGTTGTTCAGCTGGAATGTCACATCTCTGTTTCTTGAAAAGAGACATCAAAGAAGGTTCTTCTTGCAGTGTAAATCAGGAGAAAATACCACAAAGGGAAAGAACGATGACCTATAAATTATTTTTATACCAATAGTTATATGTGATCCCTTCCATTGTTATATATTTAATGATTCCATTTTATGCCCTTCTGAAAGTTGTTTTCTTCATAAATATTTAATGCATTTCTCTGATGCTTAAACAGATTGGAAGAGAAAATGCCCCTTAGTACCGCTGCAGTGTATTTTAGCCCTGTTTTATAGCGAACAAGTCACATGTGGAGGAATCTCTTAGGCTGCAAATCGTAACATCCAAGAAACATGAAAAACAACGCACTACTTTGATTCTTTTTTAAAGCAGGTGCTAGTTTTCCCCCGATGTGAACATAGTTTCTGCTGGCAGTCATACATTGTCAGTTCCAGACAAAACTATCTTGCTCTGTGTATATGAGACATCACTTAGATACTGTCAGCCCAAGAGACAAAATTGGCAGGGTAGGAAAAAAACCCTCAGACAATATAAAACTGAATCAGGATAATTTCTTGGAGGCAGTATGAAAAAAGCATTTCAGAGACCTTTGTTATGCTATGCAACGAGGTGGTGATGGGGTTTTAATTATTAAAAATATTGCAATTTGCTGGCAACATTCAGTTAGGGGGGGAAAAATCAAGCCTATCATTTGCAAAAATACGATCTCTTTAGGTACGCTTTGTAAATTGATTCCTTTTTTATATATAGATTTGTTTTACAAATAATAAGTAGCTATTAACTGTTGGACTGTATTATTTGTAATTTTTCCCAACAGTACCGTAGGTTGAGATGTTAGCAAGTTTCAGAGTTTTTAAGTACTAGCATTTGGTTTCTTGCCCATGAATTTGATAAATAGTATAATGTTGCAGTCACATGGCCACTTAACCTACAAATAAATCCTATTGACTTCAATGGGTAGTATCCATGTTTGAATAGTAGCCAAGATAGCCTGCATTCTATTCAGAAGGTAAGTGGATTATGTACAATTAGATGTGTGTAGTATTTTGATAGTGTTGATTTTCCATCTAAATTATTTAAATGCTTTCCTTAATAGTTTTTCTCTGGATGCTGTTCCAGGCAAAGGCATTAACTGAGGACTGTTCAAATAAAAAAATATCCATTGATTCATTAAAGCAAAGGCTTAATGTAGCTACCAAAGAAAGGGCACAGTATGAACAGATGTATCACAGAACTAAAGAAGACTTGGAGAAAAAGGTACACAATTATAGTTATTGTGGATGATTAAGATGATGAGGATTTATTAGACTTACATCCTGCCTTCAGTTCATCAGGGTACCAATAAAAATGAGGTGTACAAAAAATACGAAAGAAAACACAGTTAAAACAATTTATAATATAGGCTAATGAAATTATTAAATTATTTAACAAACCGCCCTATGTTTTCTGGTGCACATTTTTTTTACAAGTAAATAGTTCCATGTTCGGTGCCTTTGCATTTTTAAATTGCCCATAGTAGCATTTGTCTTGAGTTTTATTTCAAGCCATATAACATATGGTTGCAATTCAGAAGAAATTTCTGAAGTTGAATTACATTAATTATAATAGAATGTTGGAATGCTTTTAACTAGGGTGAGATATAATTTTCTAAAATATACTATTTTATAGTAGCATTCTCCCTCTTCTTGGACTTTAATGTATGTAGCCTTATCAGACAAATATTTTCTACAACAGGTGAGAAACCAGAAAGCAAAGCTCTAATGAAATTTGCTTTCTTCTCCCACTATCCCTTTTTGTTAGGCAAAGTTCTGAATGAATTCATATAATGCCAGGTGATTCTACATTTTGGAGTTCCTTTATTTTTTTTCTGTTTCTAGATAAAGCAAAGATTTGAAGGAGATGTCAGTGTCACACTGAATTATGTCTAACAAAGCACCTAGAAAGAAAGTTTGGATGCATTCTATTGTTACGGGCTTTAATCCTATATTATAGGGCCTCCTCAGGGTGCCACCGCTCAAGGAATGTCGGCTGGTGGCCCCCAGGGGGAGGGCATTCTCAGTGGGTGCGCCAGCCCTCTGGAACAGCTTACCAACCGAAATCCGGATGGCCCCCGACCTCCGCACCTTCCGGCGCGAATTAAAAACTTATCTGTTCCAGCAGTCCGGCCTGGCCTGATAGCTCTAATCTGGGGTCCCAGTTTGTATTTTACTATTGTTTGTTTTCACTATTGTTCATTCTGTATGCCTACCTTATTCTGTACACCGCCCCGAGTCCCTCGGGAGAAGGGCGGTTTATAAAAACAAATAAATAAATAAATAAATAAATAAATCTTTTTCTGGATTTTACAAATTCTGTTCCCATAGATTCTAAGTCATTCTGTCTGGTTGAGCATAAACCTGTTTCAGCTTCTACAGCTTCAATACAGGAAGCTCGAGCTTTTTAGAGCCAACATACTCAGGTATAATAAGCATTCAATACTGGACAGTTTACAGAGGAAGCAGCATCTGGACTTATACAAGATAGACAAGCAGGACATTATTTCCCCTGAGTTTTAAACAACAGACGATCTTAGTGTGTTTTATATCTAACTGGAACAATGGGCAGGAAAGAAGACTATACAGTAGGAGATGGCAATGAGCTTTACGATTAATTTTTTGTAGGATCTTCTAGACACTGCGCTAATTTCTTTCCAATTCAGAAATGCTAGAAGACATGAATGAATGAACCTTTGTTGTCAAAGTACAACCATGTATACATTGAGATTGGCTGAGCCTCCCTTTGTGCCCCACCACCACCACAACTCACAGTGACAACAAACCCACCGTCTTGTTACACCATGTGAGCTAATTGCACACAACACACCGGCCTCGCAAGTTAATCATACGTAAAGTTATTTCCTGTTCAAGAGCCTGACAGCCCATGGATGGAAGCTGTTCTTCAGCCTGTTGGTACAGCTGGCTATACTCCTATATCTCCTACCCGATGGTGGGAGAGTAAAGAGGTACCGACCAGGGTGTGAGTTGTACCTGAGAATTTTCCTCACTCTTCCAAGGCAGCGAGCCCTGGCGATGTCATCCAATGGTGTCAGGACAGCCCACGATGTCTTGTGCTGTGCTCACCACCCTCTATAATACTTTCCTATCCGCGGCTGTCAGGCCAGCATACCAAACCACAATATTGTACAGTGCGAGAGGACGCTCTCTATAGTAGACCGGTAAAAGAAGGTCTTTTTTCATTAAAAAAAAATTGAACAGAAATAGAAGACATTTGTGTCCTCATCTTCAGTCTGCTCAAATCAAGTTTTCCCTTTGCCAAAATACACTTAACACATTCAACGATGTGCTGAGCATTTACCAGTTTGATCTGTTGTGATTGTATTTCAGGAATTTAATCTTTCCAGTCTGGAAGCTAAAATGGCAGAGACAGAATATACCATGACTGAACTTGAAACAACGGCCTCTCAACAGCTTCACAGCTTAGCAAGGCAGAGTGAACAGGCCCTTGAAATGGTGCAGAAAAAGTTGATCATGTCCAATGAAAAAGTAGAAGAATTCATAACTTTTGTAAAGGTTTGGCATTTTAAATATGTGTGCTACATGTAAATATAAATATATATTTGCATTTATACTTGCACAAACACATACACGTAACACATTTTGTACAACAATTTATATGTGAGGTATAGCTATTTAAGAGCTGTATATCTATGTCCTTGGGGATGGTTGCCTCACTTTAAAATGGGGCTAAGCGTTTTTTTATTGAAATCCGAGGGTCCACTCACTGGAGCCTGTTGCAAAAATATTTGAGGGGAGGGGGCTGAAGATTTCTCTTTCTTTTTTGATTATTAGAACTGAACAGAGTTCTGACTGCTGTTCCCCAGAAAGAGCTACTGCTCATTGTCCCAGGCATTCTTTGTTTCAGTCATATGCAGCCCGGACCATACTGGTTAACAATGGGTTGTCATTTTTTTCAGAATACTATACTATACTCCAGTCTAGGAAAATCTTCAGAACTGATATATGCAAGTAACATCTTCACCACACTATTTGCTATGACCTCAGGTTCTTACATACATCACAGGTTTTACCAGTGTACTGAAATTGGGGGCGGGGTTAATGCTCCAGTGTTTAGCATGCTACATTTAAATGTAATAATAATAGTAATAATAAAAAAGTTGGAAGGGACCTTGGAGGTCATCTAGTCCAGGGGTCAGCAACCTGAAACAGTGCAAGAGCCACTCGGAACCGGTTCCCTCACAAAAGGAAAAACTGGGAGCCGCAAAATGTGCACATGCAGTACATGCGCGCATGCGCAGAACAGGGTTTGACTGAAGAGTGGAGCCAAGGAGAGATATGCACCTACCCTGCATATTGGAATTGATTGGTTGAACTTTTTTAGTCCCACTTTTTTTTTTTGGACTGCACATGGCAGAGGACTGGGAGCCTCAGGAGATGGCTGAAAGAGCTGCATGCGACTCCGGAGCCACGGGTTGCAGACCTGTGATCTAGTCCAACCCCCTGCTCAAGCAGGAAACCCTATACCATTTTGGACAAATGGCTGTCCAGTCTCTTCCTAAAAACTTCCAGTGTTGGAGCATTCACCACTTCTAGAGGCAGGTCGTTCCACAGGTTAATTGTTCTAACTGTCAGGAAGTTTCTCCTTACTTCTAGATTGCTTCTCTCCTTGACTAGTTTCCATCCATTGCTTCTTGTCCTGCCTTCAGTATTATGTATTATGTTTCATTTTCCATTTGATTGTCTGCCCAGCCAGTTGCAGTCTTTTGGAGTTTTTTACAATCATTTTTTAGCATATCAAATAGTCTGGCAACATATTCCAAACTGGCCACTTCATTACTTATCTCTAAATTATCAATTCATGTGTTTTGAGCAGCTGGAAGAATTCCCTCATTTCTACCCAGGCATCATATATTAATCTTCCCTAAAATGTATAGAGTTCTAAGCCTTGTGTTACAAAATGATCAGTATGTATTTCACAGCATAATTTTGGTAAAAGCTATTAAACTGTCGCTCCTAATAGATAAACTGGGGGAAAATAAAGATACAGTCTGGAAGTCAAATATTGATGATGATCAGAGCAGTTGCTATTGACATTCCCCAAGTTGCTAAATATTTATGTATAAAAGGTGCTCTGAAATCCTCTTTCCTTTTTTCCCCACAGAATGTTGCTGAAAAACTGAAAATCTTTCTCAGATTTCAGTGAATGCACAAAGTAAACCAGGTTAAAACTCTACTTATATATTTACAAATGCCACTCAGGGGAAATTAAGTTAGCACAGCTAGTATTCTTTCTATTCATACCATCTTTCTTTAAATATATTTCATACTTTTGCTCACTAGGAGAATTCCAATACTTGTGTGCTTTCCTCCAGAGGCTTTTATTTTCACTTTGCTTATGACTGTCCATCTTCTTTCAGGGCTTATGCCGTAAATACTCAATATTCAACTGACAACCCCAGTTCAAGACCAGAGCATCGCATGACGGGATGAGCTCCCGTTCCTTGTCCCAGCTCCTGCCAACCTAGCAGTTTGACAGCATGCAAATGCGAGTAGATAAATAGATACGGCTTCTTTGGGAAAGTAACAGCATTCCATGTGCCTCAGCATATAGTAATTCTGTCCACATGTCCACGGAACGGGACAATGCTAGCTCCCTGGGCTAAGAAATGGAGATGAGCACTGCCTCCTAGTGTTGGATATATCTCAATAAGGAAAACGTTTATCTTTACCTTTATTTAAAAGAAATGACTTAGACCAGCACTTGTCCATGCTGACTGGGAATTCTAGGGATTATTTCCAGTTACTCTGGAGAGCACTAGGTTTTGGAAAGCTGACCTAGAGAGGCTTTGTGTGATACAGACTTTAATATGTACATGCCTGAATGTTGCATTGTATGCTTGAACACACACATATAGAGGATACATGTGTGTGCATCCTAGTTATACATTTTCTTTGCAATGTCCTTACTGCTTATTTTTTTCTGTGTGGTAATTATGCACCATGTACCTGACCATCTTCCTCCAAGTCAAGTGACTTTTCCCAACTTACTAGATAAGGCAGGGGTGTCAAACTCTCAGCGTCACATGACGCGTCACGACATATCATGACTTTTTCCCCTTGCTGGAGCTGGGGTGGTGTGGCTTCTGCGTGACGCATCCAGCCTGCAGGTCGCCAAGTTTGACACCCCTGAGATAAGGGGTTGTCCATCTTGTCTTTCTCTTTCTTTTGACTGATCTCCCTTTCAATATTGTCCTGTCAAACCTTCACATCTTCAGCTTTGAGTTATTTTTAAGTACTGTGTACATCTGCAAAAAAAACCTATATGCATGTCAGGTTATGTTTTCACAAAAAGGACAGTTAAGAATTGTTGGAATGAAAAACAAAAAATGGATTTGTCATTAAGTAATGACATTTGTGATGATAATTCAAGTAAGCCTTTTTCAAGAGCTGTTTGTTAAAAGTTTCATTCAGAGATCTCTTGTCATGAGCTTTTAAAAAAATTATCTACATTCAGATAAATTATATCTATTTAATTTAATTTAATTTATTAATATTTCTATACCGCCCTTCTCCCGAAGGACTCAGGGCGGTGTACAGGGCAAGAATAAAACACAGAGTTACAAAAATTAAAAGGTAATTAAATACATGCCCATAAAAACAGTTGATACATTAATAAAAACCCCAATAAAATGATAGTAAAAACCCCACCAATCCCCCCTCAGGCCAGGCCGGCTTGTTCGAACAGGTATGTTTTCAGATCGCGGCGAAAGGAGTGAAGATCGGGCGCTGTCCGGAGCTCAACCGGTAACTGGTTCCATAGCTCTGGGGCGCCCACAGAGAAAGATCTCCCCCTGGGGGCCACCAATCTACATTCTCTGACCGGTGGCACCCTGAGGAGTCCCTCTCTGTGGGAACGCACAGGGCGGAGGGAAGTAGTAGGCAACATTTTTCCAGCAGAAGCAGGTTAAAAACTTCACCAGAAGACTATCTTCTGTTTTGTTTTTATTTGATCAGATTTTGTTCTGTTTTTTAAGAAAAAGTATATTCAGTCTGTTTGGAGTAATTAGAAATCTATTTTACTTATTATTAAAAAAAATCTTAAAATTTTCTAGAGGCTACAAGTAGAACATAATGTGTCCACCTATTATATCAGGGGTGGGAGGGTGTTAATAGTAATTTTGTTAAAAAAATAATGCAAACTTTAAAAAATTAAAAGGAAAGAAGGGAACAGAAAATGAAAATAAGAAAGAAAAAATAAGAATATAGTAAGAAAAAGAAATATAAAAAAAGATTGCTTTCCCCTTCATCACAAGTATAAACAATTTTAGTAGCTTATCATCTGCTCTTAAAATAACAACAATAATATCCCATATTCCATCTGTTATCTATAAACAAGTACTTAATGCCGGCATCAACTTCCCTCCGCCCTGTGCGTTCCCACAGAGAGGGCCTCCTCAGGGTGCCACCGGTCAGAGAATGTAGATTGGTGGCCCCCAGGGGGAGATCTTTCTCTGTGGGCACCCCGGAGCTATGGAACCAGTTACCGGTTGAGCTCCGGACAGCGCCCGATCTTCGCTCCTTTCGCCGCGATCTGAAAACATACTTGTTCGAACAAGCCGGCCTGGCCTGAGGGGGGATTGGTGGGATTTTTACTATCATTTTATTGGGGTTTTTATTATGTATCAACTGTTTTTATGGGCATGTACCGTATATACTTGAGTATAAGCCGACTCGAGTATAAGCCGAGACCCCCAATTTCACCCCCAAAAACTGGAAAAAGTTATTGACTCGAGTATAAGCCGATCCGCCGTTCTGCAAGCCTCTGCCGCCAGCAGAGGCTCGATCCGCCATTTTGCAAGCCTGAATACACAGGAATACCCTGTGTAGCCGCGGCTCGTCGGCAGGTCTCCGTTCCTCCTGCCGACCTTTGGGGAGGTTTGGGCGCCTCCCCAAACCTCCCCAAACCTCGGCAGGTCTCCGTTCCTCCTGCCGACCTTTGGGGAGGTTTGGGCGCCTCCCCAAACCTCGGCAGGTCTCCGTTCCTCCGCGCAGACCTGCCGACCTTTGGGGAGGTTTGGGCGCCTCCCCAAACCTCGGCAGGTCTCCGTTCCTCCTGCCGACCTTTGGGGAGGTTTGGGCGCCTCCCCAAACCTCCCCAAACCTCTGCAGGTCTCCGTTCCTCCGCGCAGACCTGCCGACCTTTGGGGAGGTTTGGGCGCCTCCCCAAACCTCCCCAAACCTCGGCAGGTCTCCGTTCCTGTTTGGGGAGGTTTGGGTGCCTCCCCAAACCTCCCCAAACCTCGGCAGGTCTCCGTTCCTCCGCGCAGACCTGCCGACCTTTGGGGAGGTTTGGGCGCCTCCCCAAACGTCCCCAAACCTCGGCAGGTCTCCGTTCCTGTTTGGGGAGGTTTGGGCGCCTCCCCAAACGTCCCCAAACCTCGGCAGGTCTCCGTTCCTCCGCGCAGACCTGCCGACGTTTGGGGAGGTTTGGGCGCCTCCCCAAACCTCCCCAAACCTCGGCAGGTCTCCGTTCCTGTTTGGGGAGGTTTGGGCGCCTCCCCAAACCTCCCCAAACCTCGGCAGGTCTCCGTTCCTCCGCGCAGACCTGCCGACCTTTGGGGAGGTTTGGGCGCCTCCCCAAACGTCCCCAAACCTCGGCAGGTCTCCGTTCCTGTTTGGGGAGGTTTGGGCGCCTCCCCAAACGTCCCCAAACCTCGGCAGGTCTCCGTTCCTCCGCGCAGACCTGCCGACCTTTGGGGAGGTTTGGGCGCCTCCCCAAACGTCCCCAAACCTCGGCAGGTCTCCGTTCCTGTTTGGGGAGGTTTGGGCGCCTCCCCAAACCTCCCCAAACCTCCCCAAACCTCGGCAGGTCTCCGTTCCTCCGCGCAGACCTGCCGACGTTTGGGGAGGTTTGGGCGCCTCCCCAAACCTCCCCAAACCTCGGCAGGTCTCCGTTCCTGTTTGGGGAGGTTTGGGCGCCTCCCCAAACCTCCCCAAACCTCGGCAGGTCTCCGTTCCTCCGCGCAGACCTGCCGACCTTTGGGGAGGTTTGGGCGCCTCCCCAAACGTCCCCAAACCTCGGCAGGTCTCCGTTCCTGTTTGGGGAGGTTTGGGCGCCTCCCCAAACGTCCCCAAACCTCGGCAGGTCTCCGTTCCTCCGCGCAGACCTGCCGACCTTTGGGGAGGTTTGGGCGCCTCCCCAAACGTCCCCAAACCTCGGCAGGTCTCCGTTCCTGTTTGGGGAGGTTTGGGCGCCTCCCCAAACCTCCCCAAACCTCGGCAGCTCTCCGTTCCTCCGCGCAGACCTGCCGACCTTTGGGGAGGTTTGGGCGCCTCCCCAAACGTCCCCAAACCTCGGCAGGTCTCCGTTCCTGTTTGGGGAGGTTTGGGCGCCTCCCTAAACGTCCCCAAACCTCGGCAGGTCTCCGTTCCTCCGCGCAGACCTGCCGACCTTTGGGGAGGTTTGGGCGCCTCCCCAAACGTCCCCAAACCTCGGCAGGTCTCCGTTCCTGTTTGGGGAGGTTTGGGCGCCTCCCCAAACGTCCCCAAACCTCGGCAGGTCTCCGTTCCTCCGCGCAGACCTGCCGACCTTTGGGGAGGTTTGGGCGCCTCCCCAAACCTCCCCAAACCTCGGCAGGTCTCCGTTCCTGTTTGGGGAGGTTTGGGCGCCTCCCCAAACCTCCCCAAACCTCGGCAGGTCTCCGTTCCTCCGCGCAGACCTGGCGACCTTTGGGGAGGTTTGGGCGCCTCCCCAAACGTCCCCAAACCTCGGCAGGTCTCCGTTCCTGTTTGGGGAGGTTTGGGCACCTCCCCAAACCTCCCCAAACCTCGGCAGGTCTCCGTTCCTCCGCGCAGACCTGCCGAGGTTTGGGGAGGTTTGGGGAGGCGCCCAAACCTCCCCAAAGGTCGGCAGGAAGAACGGAGACCTGCCGAGGTTTGGGGAGGTTTGGGGAGGCGCCCAAACCTCCCCAAAGGTCGGCAGGTCTGCGCGGAGGAACGGAGACCTGCCGAGGTTTGGGGACGTTTGGGGAGGCGCCCAAACCTCCCCAAAGGTCGGCAGGAAGAACGGAGACCTGCCGAGGTTTGGGGAGGTTTGGGGAGGCGCCCAAACCTCCCCAAAGGTCGGCAGGTCTGCGCGGAGGAACGGAGACCTGCCGAGGTTTGGGGACGTTTGGGGAGGCGCCCAAACCTCCCCAAACAGGAACGGAGACCTGCCGAGGTTTGGGGACGTTTGGGGAGGCGCCCAAACCTCCCCAAAGGTCGGCAGGTCTGCGCGGAGGAACGGAGACCTGCCGAGGTTTGGGGAGGTTTGGGGAGGCGCCCAAACCTCCCCAAACAGGAACGGAGACCTGCCGAGGTTTGGGGAGGTTTGGGGAGGCGCCCAAACCTCCCCAAAGGTCGGCAGGTCTGCGCGGAGGAACGGAGACCTGCCGAGGTTTGGGGAGGTTTGGGGAGGCGCCCAAAGCTCCCCAAACAGGAAGGGAGACCTGCCGAGGTTTGGGGACGTTTGGGGAGGCGCCCAAACCTCCCCAAAGGTCGGCAGGTCTGCGCGGAGGAACGGAGACCTGCCGAGGTTTGGGGACGTTTGGGGAGGCGCCCAAACCTCCCCAAAGGTCGGCAGGTCTGCGCGGAGGAACGGAGACCTGCCGAGGTTTGGGGAGGTTTGGGGAGGCGCCCAAACCTCCCCAAACAGGAACGGAGACCTGCCGAGGTTTGGGGAGGTTTGGGGAGGCGCCCAAACCTCCCCAAACAGGAACGGAGACCTGGGGAGGTTTGGGGAAGCGCCCAAACCTCCCCAAAGGTCGGCAGGTCTGCGCGGAGGAACGGAGACCTGCCGAGGTTTGGGGAGACGCCCAAACCTCCCCAAACGTCGGCAAGTCTCCGTTCCTCCGCGCCCTGCCTGCCTGCTTCTTTCCGCTGCGGAAAGAAGCAGGCAGGCAAGGCGCGGAGTTTGGGGAGGTGCGCGCGCACCTCCCCAAACCTCCCCAAACTTCGGCAGGTCTCGGACGGCGGTGGCTTGGGAGAGGTGCGGGCGATCCCGGAAGCACCAAAGCCTCGGCCGCGCACAAGTCCTCGGTAAGTTTTTTTTGTTGACTGGAGTATAAGCCGAAGTGGAATTTTTCAGCCCAAAAAGTGGGCTGAAAAATTCGGCTTATACTCAAGTATATACGGTATTTAATTACCTTTTAATTTTTGTAACTCTGTGTTTTATTCTTGCCCTGTACACCGCCCTGAGTCCTTCGGGAGAAGGGCGGTATAGAAATATTAATAAATTAAATTAAATTAAAAATTAAATCATTTCAACCCTGATCAGCAAAAGTCCAGTAAGGGTTATCAGAGATAACAACAAAGCTATTTTGTCTTTGACCAAATTAACTTTATATTCCTTTCTTTTACTTTTAACAGTTTTAATTTTTAGTTCTTTCAAATAATAAACTAGAACATTTTCCATATCATAATTGTAGCTTGACATTTTTAAATCCACTTAGATCAGTCTCAATCTTGTCATGCAAACTCAATCTTCTTCCGC
The DNA here is from genome assembly GCF_947247035.1 of Vipera ursinii. NCBI lineage: Eukaryota > Metazoa > Chordata > Lepidosauria > Squamata > Viperidae > Vipera > Vipera ursinii. The sequence goes on along the minus strand of NC_139513.1, from coordinate 216,752,889 downwards.
AGCATCTTATAAACACTATTTATAGAAGCAGACGCGCAACTTCTGGGTTCTTTTTTCAAAAATATCCTTCAGTTTGCCCAGTATTAAAATATGTTGCTTCATTCTGTGTTAGAAAGTGAATCTAAGTGTTTTAAACAGCACTTTTTGTGCTGTTTATTAGGGGAAAAAAGGCTTAAATTTGTATTTAAAACTTCTTTTGCTAAGGATTGAAGGAAACTGATCCACGTTTTCCGACTTGTTGTTAGAAAAGGAGGCAAGGAAATCTAGTATCCTTTGGAAGGCATCTGGCCATGGTTTGAGCAAGATGGCTATTCCCTCTTCTCCCAGAACATTACACCCATCAGAGTCTCTTCGTGAAGAGAAACTGTCTGGAACGCTTGTGAGTGCTGCTTATCCAAAGAAGAATTGCAAAGTATTGCTGGTCTACTCACCACCTCGCTGTTCCACTCTGGTCATCGGCTTTTAGCTGAGTCCCACTTACTTTGCCTTTTCTTTCCTATATCAGCTTTGACAGAGTTTATAATTAAGGATCAATGAAATATATATGTATTAAGTAAAGTTTACTATAGTTGATTTTTAGAGAAAATATTTTGAAGTAAACGGGAGACAAAGAGAGGAGGGGAAATTTGTCTCTTCCATTGGAGCTTTTATTTTACTGCTAGAAATCACCGAATGCCAGCCGTTATTTGTAGCGTTTATAAAAATTTAAGGCCTCTGTAACTGTCTCTAATAACGTTAGACATTGAAGAGTACAGCACAGTTGCTAAAAAAAAACCTAATGGCTGTTACTTCAATTACCAAACAAAAGAGTTTTAGGGATGCAGTTCTGTGTTTAATTCCTAACTTTGGATTATGTGAATTCTGTGAATAGTAATCATTTGAAAGAATAGACACGGTTGGACTTCTGCAGATAGTTTGCTGTATGATTTCTCAGGAACTGCCATTTCTTATTTTAACAGGAAATATTTCAGAGTGAAGATAGAAAAGTTTGTCCTACTTTTACACACACACACACACACACACACACACGTAAATCTTGTAAAATCCGTTTGCATTCACTTTTAAACTATGAGTTAGTTTATTACAAGAACCAATTTTTATAGTGGTTAAAGCTACAGACTAGGTAGGAGGTCCTGAGTCTGGTCCTGTATTAGGCACAAAGCCAGTTGGGCGGCTTTGGGCCAGTCACTCTCTCTCAGTCCTTAGAAAGAGGCAAGGGCAAACCAAAAACCTTGCTAAGAAAACTGCACGAACTAATGTAGGCAGTCATCTGAAACCAGAAACTGACTTGAAGACAACAACAATAACTATAGTTTACTATATGCGGACTTTCATAAGCTAGGAAAGAAAATTAAATGTTTTAAAATGTAAACACTTCCCTCGTTTTAGAAAATTTGCATTGAAAGAATCATCCGATCCCTTTTCTCCATGCTGTTGCAAAAACTTGCTTTTTTAAAAAAAAGAAAAGAAAAGAAAAGAAGGAAGAAAAAAAAGCTTTACTGAATATTCTATTCACCGGCTTCCTTGGAAACAAAGTATACACTAAGGCTTTTTTTTTTAAGGAACAGCCCCGGTAGATTTTTCTGATTAAATTAATTCTCCATCAGAATCACTCTACATGTGGGATTTAGGCAAATTGAATCAAGAGGTCTGGATGGTGACACTGAATATCTGTTAGACTGAAAATATAATCATACATTTTGAATTGTAATGATTGAAGTGAGTTTGACTGGATTCTTCGACAGCTGCTCAGCTGCAGCAACTTAAAATGTCTCTTTTCTTATGCTCCTGGACGGGGCTAGAGGGCTGGAGCTGGCTTTGTGGTTAAAAAAACAACAACCTGCCCACTGTACCCTCAATTCCAAAAAGAAAAGTGTTGGCTGCCTTTAGCATTTCTTTTTCTTTTCAAAGAGCTGGGTGCAGTTTGACAAGCTTGATGGTTTTAAGGAGAAGTTTTGGCTTTACTTTCGTGGGTTAAAAATCATCAAACTTTACAGGAAACAGCTTGCCAAATGACTGACTGTAAGACAAGGTTGTAATATATGGAAACTATATTACTTCAGGTTGATGGCCATCGTCCATCACTGGCTAAAGTTAGTCACTTGCTTCATCAGTCATTATACAATCAAAATAAGAATCAAGACGTGTTCTTGAGTAACCAACCTTTTCTAGAACAAAGTGGACAATTTGATATAAGGCATTTGGATAATGTTAAAACACATGTGAAAGAGGAGCTAGATTGCCTGAACTTTACATTATAAATGGCCCAGCAGCTTATTAAAACAGATAATTGACTATCAGTAGAAGAACACAGAAGTGGTTCCAATTCTAATACTCTTGCAGTTAAAGTAATATATTGTGATTTATTTGCATTGTTTTCTTTCTCCCCTGTGGTTCATCTATTTTGTTCATAAAACTGTCACTCAGATTCTTCAGGTGCTCAATTTCTTCAGGTACACCAGAATAATTTCCTTTGATGGGGATTTAGAATCTTGTCTGCCAAGATGCTACCTTATGATCCTGATAACAATAAATTTTTTAACTTTGCCTTGGGGCAGCAACTTCAAAGTAAATAGTTTAAAGACCAAATCCTTGCTATAAAATCAAATCATTCTTTGTAGTTCAATTAATATAATATAATATATATAAAGTTGGAAGGGACCTTGGAGGTCATCTAGTCCAACCCCCTGCTCAGGCAGGAAACCCTATACCATTTCAGGCAAATGGCTGTCCAGTCTCTTCTTAAAAACCTCCAGTGTTGGAGCATTCACAGCTTCTGGAGGCAGGTTGTTCCACTGGTTAGTTGTTCTAACTATCAGCAAGTTTCTCCTTAGTTCTAGGTTGCTTCTCTCCTTGACTAGTTTCCATCCATTGCTTCTTGTCCTGCCTTCAGGTGCTTTGGAGAATAGCTTGGCTCCCTTTTCTTTGTGGCAGCCCCTGAGATATTGGAACACTATCATGTCACCCCTCACCCTTCTCTCCATTAAACTACACATACCCAATAATATTTAAACCATGTTTTTCACAAATAAAGTATGACTGATCTGCTTATGTAGAAATTACTTTTCAAATTTCCAATAGCTATTTTCTGTGTCTGATTATTTTGAAGAGTTAAAATATACAATGGGGCCTCATCTAGATACGAATAACAAATTGTTATTAAAATGTAGGAAAAATATACATTGATGATGGTGCTTTTCATTTTTACTGCCTTCTTATTTGGAAACAGTGCTAGTTTTATGTGTAATTTGTTTATTAGCTTACCTTTTCTTGCAGTCAGAATTTGGACAGTTGTAGGTTCTTTAGTTTGAATTCCTGCACTAACAGAAGCTGGATTAAGTAGCTTAAGTGATACTTTTCCAATTCTATGATTCCTGTAAAAATTCTTCCACTTTTTCAAAATCAAGATCTTTGAAGTCACCATAGCTGTGGCTTCTTTTAAATTATCTTTGCTTTAGCATGTCATAAAATTATCACTTTAAATTTACATCTATTACTTGTAAAGACTTAGGCGTTCTGTTACAATTTTCACACTTTCCAAAAAATAAAAATAAAACCATAACCAAAAATGTTATGTCTTTCAGCTTTGCAAAATTATTTTAAAGTTTTATCTTCATCAATGTAAAATTCATATTAACTTTTAGTCAGATGATGAAATGTGCCTTTCTACATATTAACTTGTTATTCATGTTCCAGATTATTTGTTAATGACTGGTTTGTTTTTAGTCAGATGATTTGCTCTATAGCTAATTCATTGCTTTCATGTGACAGATACTGCTTTGTTTTTCTTGCATCCTAATGGTCACAAACTAAGTATGACTGTGTAATTCAGATATAATCTCTATAAATCTATAGTAATTAATAGGGTGAAGCTGATCATTTTCCTTCATGCTCATCTATGAGCATATTAGATGCTTTAGAAAAATTGGGTTCATAGGAAGTCACAAGGGGAATTTTATTTTCCATAGTACTTTGGTGAGAAATTTGATTATGCTAATCTAAAACATGTAAGCTTTTATAGTAAAAACTTCATTTAATCTTTGTTACCAACATTAACAAACTTTTGGCTATTAATAGTCCTCTTGTGTTATTATTGGTAAAGAGCATTGAGGAAAATTTAAGTTACCATGAAATCCTGGTACAGGGGTTGGGGAAACCAGTGGACTTTGAGTAATTATAGTTCTGTTCATCGATGGGCCAGAGTCAGTTAGAAGTGCTTAAGACCTTAGTGCCATAGATACAGCAAGATTTAGAGGGTTCTGTACAGGTAATCCTTGACTTAAAACCATTCATTTAGCAACCGTAAAAATTACAGCGACACTGAAAAAAGTAACTTATGACCAGTCCTCACATTGATGACTGTTGCATCATGCCTATGGTCACATGATCAAAATTCTGGGTCTTGGCAACTGGCATTTTTTATGGTTGTAACGTCCCATGGTCATGTTGTCAACGTTCACGACCTTCTCAGCTGGCTTCCAACAAGCAAAGTCAGTTGGGGATGCCACGTGATTTACTTAACGACCCCCTTGCTTAGCAACAGAAATTCTGATCTCAGTTGTGGTTGTATGTCGTGGACTAGCTGTATCTCTTTATTCTTGTGTGGCAAATCCTAAATCAGTTTTTTTTACTTCAGATATGAAAATTACCATGGCATTGATGGCGTGGACTTAAAAAAACCCACTGGAAGGCTTAGTCCCTTTTATCTTCAGGATGGGGCTTTATTGACTGTAATGCTGTACAAGGGCTTTGATGATTCTTTGCCTGCAGATATGTGTGTGATAAAGGTTCTGGCCACCTACAGATAGTCAGAGAGTTGCCTAAATAGGACATTGCAAATCCCCAGAATTTCAAACCAAACAGTAAAATTTTTACCAGCGTTTAAACTGCCATGAACTTTCCCTTTATTCATAATTGTGTATAAGACAATTCATCTTTAGAACCATTTCAAAGATTCCAAGCTCAAAAGGAACATATGCATTCCTAGAGTTTGATTTTGAAGTTGGAACATGACATATTTTGTGTTGTGCTGGTAGTTTTGATTGGATAAAGTAATACAGGGAGAAGTTGAATGCCGAGATGGAACAACAGGCATTTAAATAAGAGAGCAGTCCTGGTTTTGACAGCCAGACACAGGAACAGGATTCCTACAATGGACTAACCATCTAAAATCAGAACTAATGAGCATGTGCAAGAAAATATATTTGAGAATAAAGAGGTTGAACCTGATGCGAACAAACAATTGAACATACACTTCTAGACCCCTGAGACTCGTACTTTCTGTGGTATTGCCATTTTTCTTTGTGACAAAACTAGAATATGCTCTTGGTTCTTTCCTAGAAAAGGCATTGGGGCAATTGCAGAATAAGTTTGATTCCAAGAAGCCTGAGTAGCCTCCTTCCACACTAAAACCATGTAACTGCTGAACTGGCTGATGACCATTTGTGATTCTCAGCTTATATGACCCAGTAGTAAAGGCAAACATTGTTAGGGACATGCCTCATTGTGGAATTGGCCCAGATTGAAGAGAGGAAAACTGACCAGATCCATCAGAAAGAGATGGGATCGTCTAGTGCAGGGGTAGGCAACCTCAGCTCTTTTATGACTCATGGACTTTAACTCCCAGAATTCCTGAGTCAGCTATGCCGAGGTTACCTACCCCTGATCTAGTGTATCTGTACAACAGCAGCAGCAGCCAGGTCCTCAACAGTAACAAAAGATTCTCCTTGGGCCCAAGTCTGACATCCTTGTCTGGGAGAAGACTACCGCACTTTCACAAGAAAAATCAATAACCTGTTGAAATCTGCACTGCGCATGACCATGATGTCTGTCTGCTGTTTCTGAGTTCCTAGGGAGGAACAGATTTCGGCTTTGTTGGGTGGCCATGGGACTTTTTTTACCATCATTTGGTCCCCATCCAGTCAGATGAACTATCGGTGGAGCGTTAGCACCCTCCCCTGTCGGGATATGCCTGCAAATGGCAGAGGACGGAGGAGGAGAAGCCGGCCATCCAAACACACACACTGGTGAGAAGACGCCAGCAGCTGGGCGGGGCTGACTGACTCGACTGTTCTTTGCTGAGCTGAGTCGAACGGAGTTGAGTCAAATGAACTGGAACCGGAGCCAAACGCTGCTTGTACATTTTGCTATGGGACCTGGGCTGTGGCGGGGGGGGGTCAGGGAAAGGGGCTTTTGATATCGTGGCTTCCCCCCCTCCGCCACTCAGCGAGCTTGGCTCTACGGATGCTGTGGACCTGGTGGCGCTATTGCTGTGGCTGTGGTGCCTGCTGTTGCTGTTGCCATGGTGCCTGCTGTTGTGCTCGCCTCCTCCCCCCTTTTTTTGCTGGCTACAGCTGTTCTTGCCGTTGTGGCTGAACCCGTTGTTTTGGGTCCGCCGCGATGGGCTGCCGTTACTGTCATCGGGCTACCCCCTGGCCACCTTTATTATGGCTTCCGCTGTCCCCGCTGGTGATCGTTACCACGATTTTGGCTTTGGGATCTGCCACAGGCTGACTGAACTTTTTATTGATTCCATCTGCTGGCACCCTTCATTGTCTGATGTTACTGTTTCCCTTTTTTATGCCAGCGTACACTGCAGCAGAACTTTACTCGCTGCGAGATTCTCCCCTCTCGCAGGAGCGTCCATCTGTTTTATGGAAGATCTTCCTTGATGATGGGTTGTGGGACCTTGAGAGATGGCATGCCGCAAAGAGGAACCTGACGGAATTTTTACTAAGATTTTTAAACAACATTTTAAGGGGATCCGGGAGGGGGGAGGTCCAAGGGATCCGGAATGAACTTGGGGGAGTTCGACCCAGACAACAGTCCAGACCGTCGGATGGTCGCGGGGGGGAGTAGGGGTTTGGGAATGGATGCAGCTCCGAGTGAGGAGGGTCTTTCTATCCCGACAATGATTGGGAGGGGCAGAGAGTGTGGGAGCAGAGGGCTTTATCGTAATTGGGGAACGGGCCACCGCTTTCTTCAAGCGGTGGCCTGTTCCTGCTCTCATTTCTCTTCTCGCTCCCCCGGGGGCATAGGATTACAGGAACCTGGGCTCAGGTTGGTCTATATCAACGCCAGGACCGTGGTGAACAAGGCTCCCCTCATATAGGATCTTATTGAGGAGGAGAACGTGGACCTGGCTTGCATCACGGAGACCTGGTTGGGCCAAGAGGGGGGTGTCCCTCTCTTGGAATTATGCCCACCAGGTTTCTGGGTGCTTCACCAGCCACAGGCCCAGGGCAGGGGCGGGGGGGTGGAGGTTATTAGGGAGAGTCTTGGTCCGCAAGTGGCCACTGTCCCTCAGATAGGCAGGTGTGAGTCTCTCCTTTTGAAGTGGGGTCCTGGAGTTCAGTTGGGTCTATTGATTACGTACCTGTCTCCCAGCTGTGTGTCATCGGTCCTGCCCAAGCTTCTCGACGTCTTGTCTGGGTTGGCGATTAAGTTCCCCAGGCTTATAGTTCTGGGGGATTTCAATCTGCCTTCTATGGGTGAGGCGTCTGAGTGGGCCCGGGAGTTCATGGCTTCCATGACGCCCATGGACCTGACTCAAATAATTCAGGACCCGACCCATAATGGAGTGCATACACTCGACCTGGTTTTTATCTCTGGGCAGTGGATTAATGATCTGGGTAGGGGGGATTTAATCATCCAACCCCTGTCATGGTCCGATCATTTTCTTTTCCAGCTAGACTCTCAGTATGCCACCCCCTGCCGCTGGGAGGTGGAACCGACCAGGTGGTTCCGCCCCAGGCGCCGGATGGACCCTGAAAGTTTCCAGACGGAGCTTGGGACATTTCCTGCTTCCCTTGCCCACGACTCTGCCGAGGCCCTAGTAGAAGCCTGGGAGAGGGCTGCTGCTGGGGCCTTGGATTGAGTTGTGCCTTTGCGGCCTCTGACGCAGCGCAGACCCCGGGTGGCCCCCTGGTTTACCGAGGAGCTCTGGGAGATGAAGCGCCAGAAAAGACGCCTAGAGAGCTGTTGGAGGTCCAGCGGATCCAAATCTGATCGAACACAGCTAAGAACGTATCTTAAGTCTTAGTGGCGATGGAAGCAGCAAAGCGTGTTTACTTTTCCGCTCTCATTGCGTCCGCAGATAACCGCCCAGCCTCCCTGTTTAGAGTGACCTGCTCCCTGTTTAATCAGGGAACGAGGGATGACCCCTTGCAGGTTAGGGCTAAGGAATTTGTACAGTATCTGCAGGACAAAATTGCTCAGATCCGGACTGGCTTGGACTCTGACTGGGCGGAATCCAGCGGAGTGGAGAGGGCAGGTCTTGATCATACCATTTGGGGTGAGTTTGACCCTGTGACTCTGGATGATGTGGACAGGATCATGCGTAGACTGAGCACTACAACTTGTTTACTGGACCCATGCCCCTCCTGGCTGGTTTTGGCCGCCTGGGAGGTGACAGGGGGCTGGCTCCAGGCAGTTGTCAATGCTTCTTTGATGGAGGGTGTCTTCCCCTTTGCCTTAAAAGAGGCGATGGTGAGGCCCCTTCTCAAGAAGACTGCTCTGGACCCGGCCTCCTTGAATAACTATTGTCCTGTCTCCAACCTTCGCTTTGTAGCAAAGGTTGTTGAGAGTGTTGTGGTGCGTCAGCTCCCGCAATTCCTGGATGAAGCAGACTATCTGGACCCGTACCAGTCCAGTTTCAGACCCGGCTACAGCACGGAAACGGCATTGGTCGCACTGGTGGATGATCTCTGGCAGGCCCGGGACAGGGGTTGTTCCTCTGTCCTGGTCCTACTTGACCTCTCAGCGGCTTTTGATACCATCGACCATGGTATCCTGCTGCAACGGCTCGAGGGGTTGGGAGTGGGAGGCACTGTTTTACGGTGGTTCTCCTCCTACCTCTCGGGCCGCTCGCAATTTGTATTGGCAGGGGGACAGAGATCTACCCCGAGGCCCCTCACTTGTGGGTGCCTCAGGGGTTGGTTCTTTCCCCCCTCCTGTTTAACATCTATATGAAGCCGCTGGGTGAGATCATCCGTGGCTTTGGGGTGAGGTATCACCAATATGCGGATGATACCCAGTTGTTCATCTCCACCCCGAGCCAACCCAGTGATGCCCTTGACGTGATGTCCCAGTGCCTGGAGGCGGTGCGGGTCTGGATGGGAAGGAACAGGCTCAGGCTTAACCCCTCCAAGACTGAGTGGCTGTGGATACCGGCATCTCGTATTGTCCAACAAGTTCCATCTCTTGATGGGGGGAGGTATTGCCCCCCTCAGAAAGGGCTCACAACTTGGGTGTCCTCCTGGATTCACGACTTAATTTGGAAGATCATCTAACGGCTGTGACCAGGGGTCCTTCGCACAGGTTCGCCTAGTGCGCCAGTTGCGCCTCTTTTTGGACCGAGATGCCCTATGCACGGTTACCCACGCCCTCGTCACTTCTCACCTGGATTACTGCAATGTTCTTTACATGGGGCTGCCCTTGAAGAGCACCCGGAGGCTTCAGCTGGTGCAAAATGCGGCCGCGCAGGTGCCTATGGGAGTATCTCAGTACTCCCATGTTACACCACTCCTGCGCGAGCTGCATTGGCTTCCGGTTGGTCTCCGAGTGCACTTCAAGGTGCTGGTAATAACCTTTAAAGCCCTAGATGGCTTAGGCCTGGGGTACTTGCGAGACCACCTGCTGCCATTGTCAACCTCCCATCGCCTGGTTCGCTACCACAGAGTCGGCCTCCTCAGGGTTCCGTCGGCCAGGCAATGCCAGCTGGTGACCCCCAGGGGGAGAACCTTCTCTGTGGGCACGCCAACCCTCTGGAATGAGTTGCTTCCAGAGCTGCGGACGGCCCCTGACCTTCGGTCCTTCCGCCTTGACCTGAAGATGTGGTTGTTCCAACAAGCAGGCCTGGACTGACTACGATTTTTAATTAGGCTTTTTATTGGGTTAAATAGTTTTGTAATTTTGCATTTATTGTTTAATTCTCTTTTAAATTTTTTACTCTATGTTTTTTAATTTTTATTGTTGTGAGATGCCCTGAGTCCTCAGGGAGAAGGGCGGCATATAAATTTAATAAAATGAAATGAAATGAAATGATTTGTTCACTAGTGCCCAACGTTAAATCTTTGCTCTCTCTCAGTGCCTGTGCAAGAGAGGGACCTCTCATTTCTTTTTTATGAACCTCAGACTGCATTTAAAAGTGAAAATTGTTTGATTCATATGTTGTGGATTTGTTTTCAGAGGCATTTATATTTATTTATTTATTTATTTATTTATTTACTCTCTTATGCTGCCTCAATCTAATACTTTGAGTCACTCATGGATATTGGCATTGTCAAATGCTTTTTTTTGCAGGGCCTGGATAATTAGCAGTACGTTGTGGCTATTGTTATCACTGTTGGTTTGCTATTGTAGTTAATATTATTCATTATTCATTCCACTAAGCATTTAATGCCATTATGCATTAGCATCCTTTTTTCTTTCAATCCATAACCATCTCTGTTTGCAAATAAAATATCAGACACAGCATGTTGCTTGTTTGTTAGGCTTGGGCAAAACAAAAACAAAAACAAAAAAAACCTTGCTTGAACAAGCTTTTTTTTTTTTAGTTGGTGAGAATATTTTCCAAAAGGTGTTTAAAATTATCAGTTTATGTGCAATTTGGGTAACAGGTAGCAGTCAGAATAAATTACGATATATGCCTGTCGACTTTTATACCTTTGAAATGTAACATAAGGAAACAACAGCCTTGGCCTTAGTTCCCATTTTTTTACATATGACCAGAATATACAATATTTTACATATTTTCTGCCAACATAACAATTTAGTCACTGTAACTGTTGAAGTACAGCCAACCTGTAATATTCCAGTTAGATATCTTACATTCTAACTGTAAAACAAAAAGTGTATGTTTCGCAATTAATGAACACCTCTATTATTCAGATGTTTCACTGATATCTTATGAAATAATCAGGAATATATATATCTTTGGCTCTAAGAGCGGTATGGTGGCCTCAAGGTGGAGCTTTCACCTCACAATCAGGAGGCTGTAAGTTCAATCCTAGGTATCGCCAGAATATCTCTCTGGGCGCAAAGAGAAAGTGTCTGCTGTGAACTCCGCATAGTTGTCAGGAAGGGCATGCGGCAAGTAAACATTCAAGCTCCATTCATCCTGACTCCACCCCGATGCAAGGGATTATAGGGTTGTTAAAACACACACACACACACACACACACACACACACACACACACACGGATCTGTAAATTTTCTGAGGAAAGAGTTCTGATGGTGAAAATTGAGGTAGTTTTATACAGAGCTGGGCTGCTTTAACCAACAAGTCCCTGGCCTACTAATTTTTCACAGTATGACACTGATGTGTTCTACTAATTTTTCCTCTAAAAAGACCAGTTAGAGATACCTGTTTAGCATTCTAACTTAGGGCCCATAATTTCATTAATACACTAAAGTTATTACAGTATGAATAATGCATGCCCATTGATTTGGAGAATGAACAAAAAAATCCTAGGTGTCTACTAAGACCAGAAACTTTAAGTGGCTCAGAGGGGAAAACAAAATTGAGAACCACTGATCTAGATCAAAACAGGTCTTAAAATAGTGGCAAATTTACTACTGTAGCAGCCTCTGAGAATTCTTAATTGGAAGTTTGGAATATTTTAATTTTTTTTAAAAAAAACATGTTTTTTCGCAATTAGTTACTTAATTTTAAAATGTATTAATTTGTTTATCAACTGATAAACAAGAGAAAATATTATTAGACATGCCTTGATATATTCAGATTATCCCATGTATATATATACATAAACAAACATAAATGATATAGCGTCTATATAGCATATATAGATATAGCATTTCTAGCCTATTTTGTTTGACTTGAACTATAACTGTATTTTGCTGGATTGTTTATTTTCCCAAATGTGTAGGCTGAAATGTGTTGAAAGTAGGTAATTAATCATAAATACTTTTACTTATTTTTATCTTCACAGAGCTTGGCGACTGAGTTACAGAATAACGTAAAAGAGATGCGAACCCGAATCAGATGTACTAAAAAAATACAAGAAGATAAAAAATCTGGTGGTAACATTTCCAAAGAATCCATTCACCGGGCTCAGTCCTTGGCAGCATCAATCCTTAATATTTCAAAAACTGATTTAGATGAGATTCTTGGTGTTGTAAATGATGAGGTAAGTTATACTAATTTGTCTAAGAATTAATTTCAAATCTTTCTTTTGTGCAGAGTGCCATAGGTTCTTACAGATCAGTGGGTTAGGAAATATCAAATTCCTTTAGACTTGCTTTACTTTTTTATATGTAATCAATCAATTTATCTGATGTTGTCCTTAGTTTACTTAAATAAGAATCTCATTTTCTTATTTCTTTTTATCTTGCTAGTATTGAGCTAATATCCATTCTTAGATCTCAATTCTCCTGTTATTTTAGCCACTGAACTTTCAAAGTTCCATATGCTGCCAAAATAAGTATTTATTGCCATCTGCCTCTTATTGATAAATTCCCTTTATAGGGATCGTTAAAAATCACTCCCCATATCTTAAGTCAGTCAGGCCTCCACTGCTATCTAAATGTGGGATATCAATGAAGCATTTTTTGATACTATTGTGAGCCCTACTGCTCACTAAATCTAATTTTGATCTCTTAAGACAGGGATAGGCAGTTCAGACTTACACAGTCTATTGAATTTTTTGCTACAGCTTCAAGTTTCATTGACCTGGAAAAAGGTGCAAAAAACATACACTTAGAATTAAATACTTTTGAGCCCAGGAATTTGTTTTGAGTGCCTGAATAAATTAATTGACCTTACAGTCCTTCCACACAAAAATTTGCTTTCCCCTAAGTTTCCTCATTTTCAGCAGTATAATTAGGAAACTGGGTCAAAAAATTTGCTATTGTTATACAGCAATGAATTAGAAAACAAAACTCGTCCATTACAAATCATGGATCTATAAATCTTAGCCTACGTTCTGCCTACATCTACTTTAAGCAATTTTAACTTCTATTTTCTTGTGCTTTAGTTCCAGCTAGGTGGCAGTAACAAGCTAATTTTAGTTTGATCTTTAAAAACTAAGTGGAGTCAGGCATGGTTGGAAGGGAGATCACCAGGAAATCTTAAAGCTAGGTTAGGAAGTTGGAAAAAATGTTCTAAAAATCTGCACTGGCAACTTTTTGCATTGTTACCGAATACACTATGGATGAATCTGCAACCTCACTGCAGAAAGTCGTGGTTTTTTATATGTTAAAAGTGCCGAAACTCTGAACACCCTTCATTTTGCAATTAAATTAGATGGCTGCTGGTTTGTAATTGCTAAAAAAAAATACAGAATGGTTGAGCTTCATCGGTTGGGGAGTTAAAATCAAGCTGAGACTATAGGACAGCCCTGGGGGGGGGGGAAACAGTCCAGAAATTTTCAGGAAAAGAGATTTTTCCTTTTCCTGCTTTTTCTCCATTTTTTAAGAATTGCTGCTATCAGATAGGGCAGGGGTAGGCAACCTTGGCTCTTTTATGACTCGTGGACTTCAACTCCCAGAATTCCTGAGCTAGCCATAGGGGGTTCTTCTGGTCAAGTGGTGTTAATACCAACTTCACTGTAGCATAATAGACAATTTTACAGGGATTTCTTTTAATTTTTAGGAAACAGAACAGATGAAAATGGAATATGAAAGTGACAAAGAATGGCTGGGCTATTTACAAAAACTTCTGGAAGGACAGGTACTCAACATTGACTTTTAACAATTATAACCCTGACTGTGGTTTGTATCGTTCATGTTGACAGATACTTATTTAATAGACCCCATGCAAATAATTTAGTACTTACTCTATTAGAAGTTTCACAAAGGGCTTTGAAGCACCTTACACTGAACAGCTGCTTTAGGGAGTAGATCAGAGAGGCCTTCACTTAAATAACCTCCTGAGGCCTATTATTTAATGAAAGAAGCTCTATCTCCCTCTTGGTCAAAAAATAAAAATAAAAATGGCTGTGATTAATGACAGTGATGGCCCATTTGTTCAGTTTGAAAGTTGGAAGGGATAATTTTCTCCACTGTAATTAAGCTACTTGGGTGGGGGAATACTCTGAACGACATCATCACTCATGTTGGACTCATGTTGGTTGAAGAGATCCTGAGCTCTTGTAACAGAGAATTTAATGGTGGCCAGGCCCAAGGCGTTCGAGAGTTTCTCATTCTGCTCCTTTCCCTATTGGTAGGTTCTCATTTTGTTAAGAAATGGAAAATTGTCACAGGACATGGGTGTTAACTGCAAGTATCTTTTGAGAGATGTACTATTTTCTGATGGAAGAAGCTCCTATCTGTTTAGGAAACATTTCCAAAGATGGATGCCTAGTTGAAAACATTTTCCATTTCATCTGGCAGGTGCCCACTTTTGCTAGGAGCTCAGAAACCATAATAAGGCCATAATCTCTGACATGGGTTTGCCATTTTCCAATAAAAAAATGTCTGGGAAAGACATGGCCTGGGTAAGCCAACAGCACTACTCAAAGGCCATTAGTTTTCTCTTCGATCACCCCTTGTTTGCGAATCAGAAGAATACTTGCCACGAGGGCGTCTTGCCTTCCTTATCCAGGAAGGCAAAGGAACTGAAGTGGAGAGGAACTGGAAAAACAGTAACAGCAGTCAGGTGCAACCCAAGATCCATTGGCTAGCCATCCCAAAGCTAGGGAAAAAGAGAATGAGTTAAAAAAAGTTTTTGGAGCCCTCGAAAGAATTCACACTAATATGAGAAGTGCAGGTACAAATTTGATGAATGAGTATCAGACTTGTTTAAACTAATTTGTAAATTATCTTTATTCAAATTATTAAAATGCTTTTTTCTTGTTTGTTTGTTTTGTTTTTCAATTTAAAAAAATACTCCAAATTCAAGTCTATTTTGTAAGCATTTTTTTTTCCTGATAGTCTGAGAGGTTTTGAGTGAGATGGAGGACAGGTTAGCACTATATTTGTTTGAGCTGATTTTACAGATAGAAACTAAAACATCGAGGGATACAGGCATACAACTTGGCAAATGTATTAATTAAATTATTGAGCTCATCTGTATCCTTGGTGGAGAGAAAAGGATCCATCCTCTCATCCATCTTTGGAAAAAAGAGATTTTTTTTTATTATGTGCCTTTAAAGTTAGTAGTTGATATGGACACCTGAGGAGTTCATGAGTTTCAGTGACCTTTTACTATGGACTTGTTTCCAGTCAATTCATGTTTTCCTCACAGCCAGACAGCTGTTTATTACCATGTCTTCCCGCATTCTCTACAATATTTTCTACTGAGACCTCAAGCAGCTTGTTAGTGGGAAGTAAATATTGATTTGGCATCCTGTCAATGCAGAAAGAATGAAAAAATTTCCACCAGAGGCCCCTCAAACATTTTCCTATCGACATTTTCTGGGCAGAGTGGAAAGCTGCATAGAGGATGACAAGGCTGAGACTAGTTGAAATCCCTGAGGGGTCCAGGGAGACCGCCGCTGTGACCTGTGTGATACTTTTTCTTCTCTTTCAAGTCTTTTTTTTTTAATACACACACAGTCTGCTGGGAGGCACCCCTCTTGTAAGTGATCAAGGGCAGCTTATTGGCAGGTGAGAGCCTGCTTTTCTAGTCGTAGTGAGGCAGCTTTTGTTTCAAGATGGCTGACAACACACATAAACTGGATTTTCAAACTTCTGTCGACTGTAATGTGTTTTTTCATTTTCATTTTCATTTTGTTAATGGGGCGGTCGGCTTTGGAAGGCAAGTGCTTTTAAAATATGCTCATGACAAACAAACATCCTGATACTTCGTGCGCTGATAGCATCAACGTCGTTTCTGCTGAGGAATTATGAATAACCAGCGGCGATTAGCAGAAAACCTGTTTTTACTCAGCCAGATGAGGATAGAACACGTGTTTAAAAATTTTAGAGTTGACTCTTACGTTACGGCTGATATTTATTATCAAAATATTTTTTGCTAAAGAAGTGTCAACAAATTTTGTTAATGTGACTTCAACTGGAAATAACAATTGTACAATTGCATTCTAGAGTTGATTCACACGTAAACCTGATTACTCTGAATTGTGGTCGAGATTTGGAGCAAATGCTTGGAGCAAATCCATTAGGAGCAAATGTATCAGGAGCAAATACTTCTCCTTACTTGGTTAGCATACAGATTTGTCACAGTGCTCTAACGTTCCTCTGTATTACTACTCAGTTGTCACCAGTATTTACAATGGCTAATGCTAAATAAGATTTGGAGTCCAAGACAGAACTTATTAGGGGTAACATTGATGCTGATGTAGTGATCTTTAATTAGAACCTTAACATTGGAAAGATGATCTACTCCAATCTCCTGCTCAAGTAGAATATCTTTGAAGGATTACTTCTTACCCTATGTTTTGAAACCTCCAATGGAGAAATTACCTCTTTGTCAGGTAATATTTTTATTTATATAGTTGGGAAGTTCCTCCTCTTGTTTACTATGATTCTACTTCCTTGCAGTTTCAATCTGTTTGTTCTGGAGCAATAGAAGAAAAATCCACATCCTCTCCTATGTGACAACCTTTCAGATATTTGAAGATTGTTTTACCTTCTCAGCCCATGTTTTTGAAAGCTAAATCGTTTAGCTGTGAATCCCCCATAGGGGTTGGTTTCCAGATCTTCACCGTCTTGGTAGCTGACCTCTGAACGTGCTCTAATATGGCATGGTCATTTTTGAATTGTGGTGCCTGGAACCAGTCACAACATTTCAAGTGGAATCTGACTAGCTCAGAGTAAAGCAGAGAATTATTTCTTGTGATCTGGTTTCCATGCTTTGGAAATGATATAAGAAAGAAAAGGGATATGTAGGAGGATGCTCTCATTTTATTTGCTTTGCCTTTTAGCCAAGGTTCTTAATTATCCAGAATTACATTTGCACCAGTACTTCAGCATGAGGCATCTGGATTTGTTCTGATATAAGGGGCACTCTCCATCAAATCATGTTGAACTTCCCATCATAGCAAAAACATTTAGATGGTCAAACATTTAGATTGTCCAACTTAATTCAGCAGAGCTTACCACAAAGCAAGTGTGTGTTAAGTTTTTGATTGTATTTGATTTTGTTTCCCATAATCACAAATGCGAATTTTGGAGAGATTTTGGAGTTTTAAGGACGACTTCTAACTTTGTTTAGGCTTTTAATCTTTGCAAATAAATACTGTTCACATTTTATTTCGTTTTACAGCCCTTTAAATCGCCCTTATCGTGGCTTGCCAAAGGAAAGTAAAAACAGTTCAGTTCTGTACGTAAAGAAAAGTGTTTCCTAAGAAGCAGCCCTGGATAAGAATAAAATGGCATGAAGAGGAATCTGAGGGAGATGGATTTTTTTTATATTTATGAAAACAAGGGCGACATGATACGTTGAGAGGCTTCACAGTATGCATCAGCCCATTTTTCTGGAGAGCCAGAATCATTTTACGTTCCTGGCTAGTGCTGTCTGGGTAAGGACTTCTGTGGGGACTACGCACTAGCTAAGAAGCTGGAAAAAATCAGAGCCTCTCTTTATGATTTAAAACAACCTATTCAAAACATTTACACGTTTGCATCAGCTTTGTGATATGCTGGCCTTCCTCTCTGTTCCCCCACCACCATTTCCTTTTTTCCTTACAAAATGCCTTGCAGCAAAGTACATGAGATCACTTAATTCTGAAGTTTGATATAGTGTCTTCTTGTGACATCAAGCCTGGCCTCTGGAACATAATTGCCCAACAGTATCGATTTAATTGCCTAGGTTTATTTGTGGACTCCTAATTATTGACTGGAGGTAAATTTAATGGAGAAACCTTTATGAACACAGGGAAACTGCTGCTGTTGCTGTTGTACATAAACGAACCGCATCACGTCCCTTTAGATCATTTTTCAAGCTAATTTTATTCCACTGTGACAGTATGATAACATTTAAAATGTCATAGACATTTTATTTTTATTGCTGACACGCACCGTTTCCGTGCTACGTTAGAATTTGGGAGGGAGCAGTTTCGTGTGAACACTAGTTGTTCTTTATTGTCATTTAAAGATTCCCCCGGAGGATAATAATAAAGCAAGCCACACCTCAGGTGTACATTCCCTTTCCACTTGAATTTTCTGTACTGTTGATACTGAAGGGGATTAAACTCACCACCTATTGCGGTTGTTAATAATAATAATAATATGTTGGGGAGCAAATATATTTGATAATTGCTGAACAGATATACCAATATCGATATATATGTTTTGTGTGGTTTTTAAGCTTGCTGTTCAGACACACCGCAAAGAGATTTCCAGAACAAGTCATAAAGATGAATAACAAGGTTCTCGGGAGTATTATGTTCAAGAGAAAAAGGATTTGGAGCGAGGAGGAAAGGAGTAAAAGAGTTTCATCTAATGATTACGGTATCGGCCTGGCAGGGAATAGGTAAAACATGCTTTCTTGAGAATAAGGTAAACAGTCAAGGTCCATCAACCACCTGATCTTCCATAAAAGGGATCTGGTGACACAGCATCTTAACCAGAAAGTTGGAATCAAAAAAATGTTTGTCCCTTTTTTGTTGTAGTCTGTTTTGCACAACTTAAGGGTGGGAATTGAAGCACGTAGCCTCTGAGAAACAAACAACTTCCACGCCATTTTTATAAATAAATTTTTTTAAAACCCCATCACAATAATAAAAAACGGGATCAGGCTGGTTTCTTCCTTGTTCCTCCTTCTAGGAACAAGGCCTCTCAGACAGTGGAGGCGCCCTGAGTGTGCTATCCTGCATTTCTTTGGAACTGAACGTTCTGTCTGGATAAGTGATTATTACATATAACTAGACCTTTCAATTACGTTACAGAGCAATCATATCATACATTACCCATTAATAAAATGGAATTAGCTGGACCATGAATGCTGCAGCAAAATGGTTACCATATTTAAATTTGCTCGCAGTGACCAAAGAGGATAAAGGCACATAAATAGGAAAAAGAGTAAGGCAATGGCAGCGATTGCCATCAATCTGGGACTGTGTGACAGTATTCATGTACTTTGCAAGAAAAACCAATTTGATGAATATGATAGCCTAACATGAAGCAAACAATTCTAAATGAAAGAAACACACAACTGTAAAATTGGAAGATCTGTGCTATGACACACAGCCTTAGAAATTTATAGGCAACAAAATACTGTACATATATATTTATTTTACTAAGCTAGTTATCCGTACCAGCTAAACACATCTCCTTACTTAGTTTGTTTTTTTTATGTACCGTACCTTTATAAATAAATTGAGTGAAACTATGTTGAGGTTTCACTCATGGATGAGGTTTGGGAGAAAACCCACTCTATACTCTTTTTGTAATGTTTCAGTCCTATTTTATATCTAAATTACTAATATTTGTGGGTATTTCTTGACTATTTCACATTGGCCACACAATGCCTCCCAATAATGTCGATCCTATTTAAAAGGCTTTGGCTGTGAAATTCTTTTACGGTTAAAATAATTGCTCAGTTTTGCTAATTACTGCAGCTAGACAGAGGTGCAGACCAGCCATCTGAAGAATTGTCCCTTAGTTTAACCCTGTACTAGAATTCCCTTTCAGCTGCTACCTATACAATTGGAAGATTGTTGTATATTTTTTCTATTGCCTCCTTAAGGCCAGCTCCAATTAGTAGAAACATGGTGGACAGAGACTTTCACAATTCTCTGGGCAGAGCTTATTGTTAGCCCTTGGCTTGATTTCTATTTGCATCTCACTCTAGTTGCCAGGGGAGATTTAATAATCTCCTAGTGGACTTTGCTGTCACTGAAAACATTTGCTAGCAAAACATCAGTAGTTGCCTTTCTGATGTCTGTGTCTTTTCTCAAGAGGTCTTGCTCTTGTGAACTCCAGAGAGGAAAGCTTCCAGCATCCTTACATTAAAGGAAGTTTAAAACCACCATGATAGGTAGATCGTGAAGGATCTATTACATAATGCAAGCACCATTAACTTCAAAGCTGTCAGAGACTTGAGTAAAACTGTTTTTCATAGCTTTGGGCTTGTAATGTACTGTAATGTAATCTGATCTATACATCCCTATGGCTGATGAAAAGGGATTATACATCATGACACAAAAAATTAGCTGAATAAACAGGACCTGAGTGTAAAGCAGAGAGCAGTGACAAATTGCTCACCACGTAAATTCACATGAAACCATATGGCCATACCCGGAGTATAGGAAAGGAATATTTACTGACTTTTAGATTTTAATTCAAATGGAAAACTCTGAAGACTAATCTTTGATGGACTTAAAACAACTTGTCATCAGTCCAATTAATCTGTCACATATCTTGATATCTGGTCAAGCTGCAAGGCAAGGGGTAGCAAAATGCAAGAACCAGAGAGAGGCCTTCCCTTCCTGCTCTGTTCCCTCTGCTCTGTGTTTCAAGGAAGTATTGGAAAGTGCATCCTTCTGCAATTGCTGTCGTGAATGATCTCAGATTTCAAAATACAGAACAACCAGCAGCCATCCTTCTCTGAAGAAAATCTGCCCTAGGCGTTATCCTCTTCATTGAAAACTTCTCCCTTCTTTTATTCCCCGGCTTAACATCTTATTAAAGGATGACTGAAACCGGACATGCCTTTCTTCTGCCACTTATTTGTGTATCTTGTTATATTTTTCTTTCCTAACATGAGAATCCCTTGTATTGTTTTCTTGAAGAGCCTTGAATACAGTTTTTAAAACGAATAACCACTTGATCCTCCATAGTTGTCAAACTGTCACTTCATTCAGACAGCTGCCTATAAGCCAAGCCTTTGGTTTGGCATCTGGCACTTGGTCTTCCGATTCTGACCAGCTTTTCCCTTCCCCTTCCCATCGGTTTCATGGCGCAAGTCGTTTAATAGTAAGCCTTCATGCAAATTTATTTTTATGGATATTATTTAAAATTTAAAATATTTAACATTTATTTTGAACCCTAAACATATAGCTGTATAAATAGGTGTTCAATTGTTTCATCTCAGTGCTTTTTCAAAATCAAAGCCTTATAGCTGTGATGGCGAAACTGCAAACCCAAACCCACTTATTTATTGCTGGGTGCCATCTGGGCGTGGCCCACTGGGTGGGCGTGGCTGTGTTGGTCATGGCAGACTGGGTGGGTGTGGCCAAGGTGTGCGTGGTCACCTCGATGTTGCTCATGGGGAGGGAGGCCTGTGGGGGCCAGGCAGGGTTGGGGGAGTTCCAGGAGGTCTCTGGCAGGAGGGGCGGTGGTCAGGAGGCTCGTCCTGCGGGGTGAGGCGAGGCAGGGCAGGGGTGTCATTGTCGCATGGCAAGGTGAGGCAGGGGCAGCTGCTGCCTGACGCCATCGCCCCCCCCCACACAGAGGCCAACGAGCATATGGGGCCGATGGTGTTCGTCAGCAGCCACAGCCTGCCAGCTCCTCGACCGGCGCACTCTGGGGCTCCGTAGCCCACTGCCAGCAGTTCAGACAAGCCACCTCTGAGCTGGACAGATGGCTGACAACTGAGGAGGTGATGCAGTGGGTCGTGACTGGGAAAAGGACAGCATGCGAGGCCAGGAGGGATGGGACGGGGGGAGGGAAACCAGCCGTGCCGGGATGCATCTGGCCACATGGGACCTCCGATGGCTGGTTGAAGAGGAATGGCTGCCATCTCCGGGCCATGGCACGTGTGCCCACAAAGAGGGCTCTGAGTGCCGCCTCTGGCACGCGTGCCATAGGTTCGCCACCACTGCTTTATAGCATTTCACCATGCAATTAATTTTTGCTTACATTCAAATCAGAATATAGCACTTACATATCATTTGCTTTTGTAGAAACTAGGATGTCGTGTGAATTGTGCATTCCACAGAACTACTGCTTACAAAGAGCTCTCAAATATTTCAGCTGATAAAATGTTATTGTTTAGTTAAAATATTTCATTTTATAGCGTAATATTTAAATAAATGAAATGTACCTACTGCAGATTTCAATAGTTTAAGGAACAATGGTATTTTTTAAAATTCAGATTCCAATAGCGATACCAATAAAGATATAAAACATGCTTTGTGCTTGAAAGAAAAGAGCTATGTTCTGGGAGTTTTCTCTGAGTTCTGAAAAAACCAAACCAGTTTCAATAGCATTATTTTGAATCTGGACTCCTGTGTTTGATTTGCTTTTTAAAAAAATATGTTTGGATCTGGGTTTTTGTTTTGCAGAGCAATAATAATATGATGGGGGTCATGCTGGTGGAGAAAATAAGGAGAGGGAGTGGCAATTGTTAAGAATATGCTCAAAGACAGATGATGTTCTTAAGTCCAGATTTTATAGGATGAGGCAGGAGCTGCATCTGTATCCAGAGTTACTTTAAATTAGCCAGTCCCGAAATTAGAACAAATGGAGATTGTTTGTGCTTCACCCTATACCTGATAACTTTTGTTGCTGCCATCGGTATGGTTGTTGTGAGGAAGTTAGGATTTCCTGGATTGGATTGCGTATGTTGTTCGTTTTTTTCTGTTATACTTTATTTTGCATGTGGATAGCTATCGCATGAATTGCACGTGTGTTTCTACTAGCGCCGATGAGTTTCAGATTGTAAAATGGGAAGGTTGTATTGTATTTTGTTTGTTGAACTTTGACTTGTGATTGGGCCTGGTTTTGTTGCTGTTGATCTTTCAGGTTGCATGCTAAGTGCAAAGAGAATGTCTCTTTAGTGGCTGGTTGAGTTTTGCTGTCAAGTACATAAATATGAACGGTGCTTGTTAATTGGAAAGAGAAGCTCCGATAACAAAACTTATCGTCCTGTTATTGCTTTTTCCTGGCCTTCCATCTGTACAGCCAAGCTGGCAAAAATTTTGTCATCAAATTGTTGCTTCTGCCGTTTTATTTTAGGATTTAAAAGGAGAGGGTGTAGTTAAAAAGGCCTATCCCCCTGCATATATTTATGCATTTAGTGTGCAAAAAAAGAGAACCGAGAAATGTTCAAGCTCCCATGCTTTCATGCTGCATGCAGAATGCAAGTTTGGTTCAACTTGGAACACTCCCGATGAGTGTTGAAAAGGAGAACATTTGAACAACGAACTTTAGTTTGTCTGGGTAGATTTTCCCAATTGGTTGACTCAGCCTTCCGTCCTTCCGAGGTAGGTAAAATGAGGACCCAGATTGTTGGGGGCAATTAAGCTGACTTTGTAATAATGCCGCTTGGGGTGTGTGTGAAAGCCCTAATAAGCAGGCATATACATAGAATGAAGGCTACTGCTAAGCTTGTAAGCCGCCCCGAGTCTTCGGAGAAGGGCGGGATATAAATGGAATTAAAATAAATTAAATAAATATGCTCGAGACGGATTCCAATTTAAACAGTCCTCAGCCACTACACAACCAAAGATATTCAGTGGGCACCATGTTCAGAAGAAAGAAGAAAAATGGCAATATATTACTCGACTATTAATAAAAATGTGACAGGCTTCACTGGAAGATGAAGACTGCAAGGCTGCCATGCAAAATGTATGTCTATAAAGTGAACTATATAAGAAGAGAAACTGATAAATGTATAAGATGTCTGCAACATTTCAAATGCCTGTTATCCTTGATTGCACTGAATGATTAAGATAGAAACAGCTCTTTAAAAATCATTTTACAGTGACAAAGCAGCCTTAGAACGTGATGAACAGCAAGCAAAGTATAGAATGATCACAAGCCCGAGACAGTGGTTGGAATAATACATTCATCTAAGAGAAAACACTAAAAATAATAGATTTATCAAAATAAATGGAGACCTACATAGCGCAAAACAAGTTTCAGAGATTTCAGAAAACAGAGCCTGAAGGAGGAATAGGGAATGGGGACTGAATGCAGAAGAACATTTTGCATTTTAAATAAATAAGAGTGTTTTAAATATATAAGATTGTTTTAAAAAAACACCTGACCTTATGATACTGCTTTATTTATGTTTGGATATGAAAACTATACAGGGCAAAAATAAGGTTTTTTTTCTTGCATTGCTGAAGTTAGCTGTGCTTGAATATTATAAAGTTGATCAAAATCAGAAACCATCCCTAAACCCAAGGCTTTTTTTCTTCCAGTTTAACAGAAGACACCTACAGAGATTTAAATTCCATCAAATTGATTTTGTTAGGACAGAAAACCCAACTCTGGGGCTTCACTAGTGCATTTTTAATTTGGCAAGTCGTTACAAAACAACCCCCTGGAAGTAAAAAGAATCACAAAACAGAAGTTAAATGTTGGTTTAAAAAAAAACCCAACAGAAATATATTTGCATGATTTTGACACAGAACACCGCTCCCCCAACTCAACGGCTTTTATATTAAAGTTTACAGCAGTGATATAGAATACATAAGGGGGGAAAAATCAGATTTATTTTTTCCAAGCCCAGGCATAACACAGAAATACAAATTTCCCTACATATCTATGTTTTCTTATACGGAATACCAAGACAACACTGTGATATTACAGAGTGTAAATACAGACACATGTGCCTTGTGGCTTCATTGTGATTTGGTCAAGATGACATCAAATGATGCAATCAGAAAAATCCAACATGGCTACCATTTGCCCCTCAGCAGGAGTCAGACATCTCTCATTCAGACGCCTTCTCTGGATTTACTAGCTAGTTAGCAAAGGTAGCTTGTTAGCAAAACTTTGCTGCCAGTGCCATACTGGGATGGCGGTATCAGCAAAGGGCCCTCTGCAGTTTCCCGTCTCCTTGCATATCTCGAGTTACTTGTTTATTCCAAGTTCCTGTTATACATAAGGTCTTGCATTTCTCTCCGCCCAACCAATTTTTTCAACTGATTGATTTTCCATTATTGCTTAATGTGCAAGCTAAGCAGCTTCTTGTTACCTCTGCACACAACATTTGAGATTTCCATATCACAACCTGCAGGCGGAAAAAATGTGTTTGCCCCCCCCTCCTCCTTTTGTCTGCTATGGTTACAGTTTTACGTTCTCTCAAACGTAGGTCAGGGACCATTTGGGAAATTGCCGGTCGGTTTTCTGCCCTTTACAGTCATTGTTGGGCCAACGTAGTACACATTTTAGAGGACCTGTTTGCAGGCTGTTCATAGAGGGATCATTTACCGAAGCGAGGCGAAGACTAGTCACTTGTCTCATAGTTAAATCTTTTATTTCTGCCACAAACCCTTCACGAATCATATTTTTCCTCTAACTTGAACATGAATTTCAAATAAAATAAAGCCAGGGTGGAGATACCTCCCCTCCAATATTTCTATCTCTGGTTTGGGAGCGATCTTGTCATATGTCTTCTTCCATTTTCGTCACTCCTAAAAAAGAGAGGGGGGGGAGTTTTGATTAGAATACTCTTAATTGTGCCTTGATCTCTCGGACGTTATTTTCTGCCTTGAGTCACAAGTTTCACTGGATGCCTCTGAAAGCCTTTGCCCCCAGCGCTTGGAACTGTATTGATAGCATTGTCTCTGCCCCTCCCGAGAGCCGTCAGCCTGTAGTGCTGCCTCTACTTATAAGTGCCCTAGAGATTACTGTAACTTCATATTGATCAGCTGATTGAAGATAAATGACAGAGCTGCTGGTCTTGCAGATTACATCATTAACATGGTCAGTAAACCATGAATGGTTCAATAAGGCGTTTATCTTTTTTCATTTTATTCTGCTCTTTTATCATTTTTATGATAAACGAACAGTTACACACACGAATCAGAAGGATCCATTTTAGGGAAACACTGTCCTGGGCACGAGTGCCATTGTCAGGACTAAGTGAAATCTAATGGCTTCAAGGTACTTAGTAAATGTTTTTTAGCTGGCACATATGTGTGTGTGTGTGTGTGTGTGTGTGCGCGCGCGCATGTGTGTGTATAGGCTTCACTAATCATTTTTCTTACTCTGATTCCCTTCTAGTTTCCTTTTGCTTCGTATTTAATGGAAGCCGTGCTGGAAAAACTAAATGAACAAAAGAAGCTGGCAGAAGAATACAGTTCTCTGATGAAACGAGCAGCTTAGGAAGAGCTAATAAACTGACTTTTTAAAAAAGAAGAGGGCTTTCTTTTGCCCTGGGATCCTGTTCATGGGATTGGTGCACAAAAATAGACGATCTATCATATTCAATAGCATCTGGATTTGCTTCCCTTATGTAGACTAATTCAGATAATCAAAATAGATTCACAGAACAAAATAAACTGGCAAGTTCGTCTGACAAGATACAAAACTACTCTCAGTAGGATTTTTAAAAACTGTTCTTTGTGTATTGTATACCCATTCATAAATATAGGTTTGTAATTATCAGTATAAACATTCTGACATCATTCATTTTAATCTGGTATCATTTTTAAAATTCTGATCATCAGTAATCGCTAATTTGTTTTTTATTCAAAATGTATTTTTACTAAAAAAGAAAAATGTGATGTTAATATCAGCAATGATAGTTGGAGAAATATTAAGATCTATTCAACAGATATGGGCTATGTTTTTCAACTACAAAATAATGAAGTATTTAATTGTATTTTAGAAACATATTCTCCAAATAACTTATTTTGAGGTCATTTTTATGTACACCTATAAAATAATAGTATAGGCTGTTAGGAACACATTACAGGTAGTCCTTGACTTATGACCACAATTGAGCCTAAAATTTCCATTGCTAAACAAGGCAGTGGTTAAGTGAGTTTTGCCCTAGTTTATGACTTTGTTTGCCACTGTTGTTAAATGAACCATTGCATTTGTTAAGTGGATCATGTAGTTGTTTAGCGAATCTGGATTGCTTGTTGAAAGCTGGTTGAGAAGGTTACAGATGGTAATCACATGACTCTGGAACAGTCATAAATACATGCCAGTTGCCAAGTGCCTGAATTTTGATCATGTGACAATGGGGAAGCTGCAATGGTCATGTGAAAACTGGCCATAAGTCACTTCTTTCAGTGCTATTGTAAATTCGAACAGTCATTAAATGAATGATTGTAAGTTGAGGACTACCTATATCATTTTCTTTAGCTTTTGTTCACTTCCCTCCTCTACCTTTGCTTTAGGAAAAGAAATCAAAGATGACAATAAAAACTTGCCTAGAGTAGGCATGAAAGATTTCAGGATTAAGAGATTGCCGAAAGGTAGATGTTGCTAAATCCAACTGAAACCAGTTTGAGAGATTCTCTTCTACCCAATAAATATGTCCAACTGACACACTTCAACATTTGGACAGGTACACACACACACACATCTTCCAAAACTATTCATATTTCCACAAATTTTGGGGTGATAATGTTAATAATTACTGATTCAAATCAATTATGTATTTATAAAAATAATTGACCCCTGTATACCAAGTAGTCTTGCTCACACTCAAAAATTATTCTCTCTCCTAGAAACCTATAAGTACACAACCATTCTCCTCTCTCATCTACCAGCAGAACACACATTGGAGATGGGCTGAGGATGCATTGGGAAGGGAAGCAGAGAAAAGGAAAGTGTGTCAGATGAAGGAAAAAAGAAACTAAACAGGGAGAAAAAAGAGAAAATGCTATTTAGACATTACAAATCTGTCTTCTTTACCTTGAAATAGAAAACTTGGGTGGACAAAAAAATTTTACCTTTGTGACATTTCATGGAGTTGTCTTCAGTGCACTATTTCCTCTTCCAGAATATTCCAAAGAGCTCTGATCCTGGACCCCATAATGCCGGCAAACCTTAGCCCTGTAAGAATTCCATATAATGAACGCCTTTCTCAATGTAAGCCAGGAACCATTGAAACAATAGCTCACACACTTCAATACTGTTAATACTGTGTCTTGGAAAGGTCTGGGTCAAACACATAGATGGGGTTCAAGGCCCTGCCTTGCTTGTCATTGCTGTCTTTGTCTAAAATCTATTGCACCTCAGTAGTTACAAGCAACTTTATCCAGAAAAACAGCAAATTCATCTGGCATGCTTTTGGGCAAAATATCCCTCTTAGTGTTCCTTGAGTAGAGCCA
This sequence comes from Vipera ursinii, assembly GCF_947247035.1. Taxonomy (NCBI): domain Eukaryota; kingdom Metazoa; phylum Chordata; class Lepidosauria; order Squamata; family Viperidae; genus Vipera; species Vipera ursinii. The sequence goes on along the minus strand of NC_139513.1, from coordinate 216,725,004 downwards.
CCAGTATTGATTGGCAGGTACAATAAAGAGAATAATTGACAGGTTGCTACTCAGACTATCACTGTATAGGCTCAAACAAGTTATACTAGTGCCTGATCCTACTAATTCCTTTGTGATTGTTTCATCTCCCTTACATCCTTGGTGAACCATGGAGCTGCTTAGCCTTAGAATGAATGATTGGGAAAGGTCTCGCAAGAGTAATTTTGTTCAGTATCTAGTTGTTTCCTTAGTCCAGAAGTCAACTGTCCTCTAGAATTCATCCAGATATTTTGGATTAATCAGTCTTAAGTGGTTGATTCCCTGTGCAAAAATCTACAGTACATGTGTGATGTGCAGTTTGATTAAGAATATTGACCATAGTAAAGATAAATATTAATGTGTTTCTTATCTCATCTGCTCCAAAGTTAAGTACAGATCCAAAGTGTACCTGGTCATGTATGTTGGAGCTGTGATTACTTACAACAAGTCCATGGTCACCCTGGAAGGTACGAACTTACAAGCTACTCCAACTGATGGAGTCTCATAAATTACTGGAGCTATCCCATCTCCCTGATCTTGGTCTCATGGATGATACAGAACCTGAAATCTGGGAGGACAGATCTCCCACAGGTCTACATCTGTCATTGTTGTCCAACCAGAACTTAATAACACATACAAACTATGCACACTTGTTCATCAACAAGGACATGTAGTCCTTGACTAACAACCACCTGTTCAGCAACCATTCAAAGTCACAAGGGTATTGAATGAGTGGTGGTTACAATTGATCATTAAAGTTTGTAGCTGTCCCAGCAACTCCACAACCACATGATGACAATCTTGGGTGGTTGGCAACTTGCTAATACAACAGTTGTGTCCCACGTTGTGAGATCATGATTTGCAACCTTCCCTGCTGACTTCCCACATAGTCACAACAGACAGCGATCCCATGATAAAAAAAACTGCTTTTGGCTAACACTAGGGAATCACAGGGCTGTGGGGAAGTCAAAAGTCATGTTAGAGAAAAGCACATTCAGTTTCTGTATAAGAAAAGGGCATGGTTGTGTCTTGAGAGACAACAAGAATCCAGCTCAACTCCAGAAATTCTTTGTCTTGTCCACTACATCTGGAGAACTCTAGATTAGCGTGGATTAAAATTTCTGTAACAATATGATGCTCTACTTTGTTTTTCTTGCCATAAAAATAATCTTGTCTAGATAGACTGTCTGAATATCTACACAGCTTTAAGATTCTTGTTTGATTAATACATACTTCCAAGCCAACCATAATGTGTACTAAAATAGCTGATTCAGTTTCTTGGTAGAATCTTTAAAAGTTTAATTATTATTTTTTAAATGGAATAGTTCTGAATTACAACAAAGTTATGTGACCCAATTTCTGAATCTTATTTTTTGGGGGGAAATGTGCATACAAACACGTTTTGAGTGCTGAACATATGCATTGGCTCTTAGAATTCAGATATAGATTTCTAGATTTTGTCAATCTAGATTTTTGAAGTATATCAGACTACACTACATCTTGTGTTATCTTTAGACAACCCTGCTAGCCTCTAAATTTTGCTGTTTGCACTAAAAAAATTTATACACAATTCTTACCTGTTGGGCCACTCTGCCATGATTATCATCATGTCAAAAAAGCCACTAGATAAGAAAAAAAATATACAATGAAAATCCCTAGTACAGCCCAAATGAACCAGAAGTATTGTTGGTGATGAGTTGTAGGTATCTGCTCAAACTTAGCTATTGAACCCAAAATAGCATACATTCATGAGAATTGCAGCAAAAGACTTTATCTAGATTCATACGTTATCCTAAGTGATTCTTACCTGTTGGGCCACTAAGTGAACCCAAAATAGCATACATTCATGAGAATTGCAGCAAAAGACTTTATCTAGATTCATACGTTATCCTAAGTGATTCTTACCTGTTGGGCCACTAAGTGAACCCAAAATAGCATACATTCATGAGAATTGCAGCAAAAGACTTTATCTAGATTCATACGTTATCCTAAGTGATTCTTACCTGTTGGGCCACTAAGTGAACCCAAAATAGCATACATTCATGAGAATTGCAGCAAAAGACTTTATCTAGATTCATACGTTATCCTAAGTGATTCTTACCTGTTGGGCCACTCTGCCATGATTATCATCATGTCAAAAAAGCCACTAGATAAGAAAAAAAATATACAATGAAAATCCCTAGTACAGCCCAAATGAACCAGAAGTATTGTTGGTGATGAGTTGTAGGTATCTGCTCAAACTTAGCTATTGAACCCAAAATAGCATACATTCATGAGAATTGCAGCAAAAGACTTTATCTAGATTCATACGTTATCCTAAGTGATGGTCTACTTAACCATGGCTTATTGAATATGCCATAATTGACTGGGTTTTCACAACTTCTAAACCACAGTGACTGGGTTGAGTCCTCCAGGTAATCCAAAGATAGATTACAATTTAGTAGGCTGTTTGATGAAAGGCTAGTTATGTACAGCAACACAGCTTCAAAAACCTTAGTTTCACGGAAAAAAACCTGTAGTCTCAAGAATAATTTAAATGGTGCATCTAAGTAGTGATTTTCTATATAGTTGATATGTTCTGTTTTTCCCAAACTTTAAACAGGATACCAGTGATATCATTCATCTTTAAAAAAAACTTCCAACCTTCAAATATCGTCAAGAATGAAGATTCCACAACTTTTTGAAAAGGTATAAACTGCTTTTACGCCAATTCTGGCATGGTTGATCAGACCAATTATCCAACTGAACTGCGTGTCCTTTGATACTTTTCTCTCTAGAGTTCTGTGTGCAGCAGTAGCCTTGTGAAATTTTAAAAAGATGCCAGCCAAAGAAAGAAGTAATGAGGATTCCTTTACATCAAATTTCTTTATATAACAACAAATTAAAGCCTTCTGTTAATATGTTCCTGCATTCTCCACTGGACCAAACAAAGAATAGAATAGAATAGAATAGAATAGAATAGAATAGAATAGAATAGAATAGAATAGAATAGAATAGAATAGAATAGAATAGAATAGAATAGAATAGAATAGAATAGAATAGAATAGAATAGAATAGAATAGAAGCTGGAAGGGACTTTGGAGGTCTTCTAGTCCATCCCCCTGCTCAAGCAGGAGGTCCTATACCATCTCAGTCAGATAATTGTCCAGTCTCTTCTTAAAAACCTCCAGTGATGGAGTGCCCACGATTTCTGGGGGCAAACTGTTCCACTGGTTGATTGTCCTCACTGTCAGGAAGTTTCTTCTTAATTCCAGGTTGCTTCTCTCCTTGATCAGCTTCCAACCATTGTTTCTTATCCTTCCCTTTGGTGCTCTGTGTCCTGCAGAAAAACCCATCCAGGTGATGAGATAGAGTTGAGGTAGAGGGCTTGGGGATTTTGAGATGTTGTCAAACTTTGCAATCCTAACCAGTATGGCCAATGATAACAGATACAGGGGACTAGGATGTGGAGGCCTACAGGCAGAGAACTGTACTGCTAGCAGAGAGTACAGTTTCCAGTGGTGGCAGAAAGTTTAAAAAAAATCAGGGTGGATGTCACAGCAGTACACTTGAAGCAATATCTTTTTGTGCACCTATGTGATCACATTGCGTTAAGAAAAGGGCCAGGACTTTGATGGCGCTGCCAAACAGCCATCTTGCCTGCCCGACAGCCTCCCTTTTATAGACCTTGCAGAATGCTGCATTTAAACATATGACATTGCTGTACAGAAAGAATGAAAGAAGAACAAAGTGAATTTAGGCTCCTATTCTCTCTTTTTCATGACTGGCAAAATGGGCTCTTCCAAGATGTAGAATATAAATCTTACTCTTGTACTTACAGCTATCTATATTTGTGTGTGTGTGTGTGTGTGTGTGTGTGTGTGTTTGTGTGTGTCTTAGTTTTGACTCCCCACAGCTCAGAGGAACTGACTAGCCCACAGTCGCCCACTTGGTTTTCATACCAAGCAGAACTGGAATTTAGGTCTCCTAATTCCTATTCCAGCATCCTAACCACTAGACTAGGGTTTCCCAATCTTGGCGACTTTAAGACATGTGGACTTCTGGCTGGCGAATTCTGGGAGTTGAAATCCACACATCTTAAAATTGCCAAGATTGGAAAACCCTGCATTAGATCAAACTGGCTCTTTGCACACTGCTATAGCTATGCAAAGATAACTCTATCTGAATCAGCAAGCATGTCTTTTCCTGTTTGTTCTTTATTTCTGACAATTAAAACTATAAATAAAACCTCTAGAAGTTGGAGCAGATTTGGAATAGTCGGTAGATATGTACCATCTGTTTTTGAATATTTTCTCAATGTAGCATTGGCCATCTTCCTAGGCCAAGGAGTTGGACTATAAATTTTCAAATATATGGACAATAGGAGCATTCACTAGTGCAGTCCATATTCTTCCATTAGATGAGCTTTATGCGCCACCTTGTGGTAAGAAATCTGCTATTACATAAATAATAAAATGTACATTCAGGGCCATTGCAACTTCAACCCGTTGCTGAATAAAGAGTTGTAAATTGGGGTTTATCTGTATGGTACTGTACTACAGTAATTATCTTTGCAAACCAGTTTTAAGATAAACCATTTATTTTGCTAATGTTTCTCATTTAACAACAGTTTTAATAAGGAGGGAAAGTACAGAAAAACAAATTTTGGGAAGATTTTCCACTATATCCAACTCAGACGTGATTAAAGTGAACAGCTTTCCAACAGTGACAGTTGTAAATTATTATTCTGGTTTTCTAGTATTACAGGAACTAAAGTGCTTCAAAATAAGATAATCTGAAAAGAGCTTGATACCACTGTAAGAATATCAAGGTAATAAGAGGTTGAATCAAAATAGAAGTGTCCCATCTCTTCTATTGTCCCCATGGTACATTTTGTAAAAATCAGCGCAATTCTCACTAATCTCCCATTTTATCTTGTGCAGGGCATATACCAGAGTTAATTCCTGATAGCACAGGTAGTCCTAGATTTGTTTGTTGTTGTTAGTTGCGAAGTCGTGTCCGACCCATCACGACCCCATGGGCAATGTTCCTCCAGGCCTTCCTGTCCTCTACCATCTTCTGGAGTCCATCTAAGCTCACGCCTACTGCTTCAGTGACTCCATCCAGCCACCTCATTCTCTGTCGTCCCCTTCTTCTATTGCCCTCAGTCTTTCCCAGCATTAGGCTCTTCTCCAGTGAGTCCTTCCTTCTCATTAGGTGGCCAAAATATTTGAGTTTCAACTTCAGGATCTGGCCTTCTAAAGAGCAGTCAGGGTTGATCTCCTCTAGGACTGACCGGTTTGAACGCCTTGCAGTCCAAGGGACTCGCAGGAGTCTTCTCCAGCATCGTAGTTCAAAGGCCTCAATTCTTTGGCGCTCAGTCTTTCTTATGGTCCAACTTTCACAGCCATACATTGCAGCTGGGAAGACCATAGCCTTGACTATACACACTTTTGTGGACAGGGTGACGTCTCTAGTCCTAGATTCACAACAGCTCATTTTGTGATACAACAGCATTGAAAAAAGTGACTTATGAATGTTTATGACCATTTCTTGTGGTCACATGATCAAAATTAGGATGCGTGACAACTGGCTCATAATTATGATGGTTGTAGTGTCCCAGGGTCACGTGATCACCTTTTGCGAGCTCCTGACAAGCCAAAGTCAATGGGAAAGCCAGATTCACTTAACAACCATGTTACTAACTTAGCAACTGCAGTGATTCACTTAACAACTGTGGTAGGGAAGGTTATAAAGTGGGACAAAGTTCACTTAACAACTGTCTTGCTTAGGAACCGAAATATTGGGCACAGTTGTGATCATAGGTTGAGGACTATTTGTGGGTCCACTTCCAAATTAATTCATAAGTTTATTTTTTATTTATGCATTATTAAGATTTTTAAAATCCACCATGCAAAACAAACTATTAAAAAAAGACACACACCCAACTCCCAGGGCAGCAACAACACAATCAAATCAGCCACTTGATCAGCTTCATCTCCATTTGTGGTCCCTCCAGGCCTGCTGACAAAGTCACATTTTTAAGGCCTTTTGGAAAAACAACAGAGTAGGGCCCCAGCATACCTTTGGGAACGGAGTGAATGATAAGATTTTCTAGGCAGAAATAGTTTTTGTTTTTACTTGAGCCTTTCTCAGTGGTACACTTTTTCCTTCTTATTCAGTTTCCTTGCCCATTCTAAGTCAAAATAAAACCGGACCCTTGATGAAATAATAGAGCCACATTTTATAGCCACATCCTCAAATGGCTGTTCATATGGGCAATTTTATTTCCAATCAGACTTTTTGGGGACTGCCTCTGTGGTTTACTAGGTCCCTTGTAAATGTGATATATATATTCTGTTACTTAACTAGTTCTCCATACAAGCATTGCAGCCTGTGAAGAGATGTACAAAGGAACAGTTGTCATTTCAACTAAGACCATTTTTGCTAATGAAAGGAGCGAGTCAAAGTGAATATGATATTAAATTGCATCACATCTCCCCCCCTTAAAATCTTAAAATAAAGATCTTAGAATAAAATCTATTCACTTTTGTATTTGTACCAGTATTGTGGAGGTTTATTTTTAACCAATGTTTGCCAGTTTTTCCCTATCCCACCAGAGGGCGGACTTTAATTAGAAATTATTTGTACATACTGAAAAAGTGATAAGGTTTTTCATATACCCCACCTATGTAGTTCTGCACAGTTTCATAATGCTTACTCTTGATCCTGGATACTGCTATGAATTCACCATACATTTGTTTCAGCAGAAAAATGCTGACAAGGCACAAAAGAAAGCAAACTTTCTGTAACTAGAATTGATGGGGTGTTTCCCCCCCCCATTAGGCTTGGTATGCAATAGTGTGCTTATTTCCAAGATGCAGTAAAAGCAGAAACATGGATGGAAGGGTAAAATGGGGGGGGGGAGAAAACCTGTGATAAAAGATATTCCCAAACTTTTCAACTCAACTTAAAAGTTCAGAGTATGTGCTTCCTTGGTCTACACTTGATGTCAAAAAGAAGGAAACTTGAAGAAGGAATGCATGATTTGACTTCCTCCATTCCAAAGCATCTTCAGGAATGGTCACTGTTTTGGGCCACTGAAAAGTCTCATACGCCTTGCTACGCCTCTGTCAATGTTGAAGATATTTTGTCATTAGAAGCAAAGCCCTTTGCAAGCTGCATTCCCCCCCCCTTTAGTGACATTCCTGTGGTGCCTGCTAGGTTATCCCATAGCCAAATTTTCCTGCTTCGACATTCTGGCTTTGCCATTAACAAGAAGTTGAGAGTAGATCTTAGTCTAGATTCTCATAAGAAACGTGGTCTCACATGACAAAAAGGCAAGGCTTTGGGGATGACCAGGCATCCACAGGGAAGTCGTTAAAATATTAGACAGAATTCTAAGGGACGAACTGGAATGGAAGTTTGGAATAGTTGGCATTGGAAAGGAATGTTCTGTACCAGCCTGCTACCGGCCCTGCAGAAAAGGCAGGGACAACCCCTTTTACAAGAAGGCAAGAGGCTGGAATTAAGCCTGCCAAATTTATTGATACAAAAACAAACAAGACACGAACCAAGAAACAGGAGCTTTTCAAGCGGTTGCCTTCAGCAAACCAGCCCTCCCACGCATTCCCCTTTTATACAGTTTAGGGCATGGCTTCTCTCTGCCTCCTTCCGAGGTGCCCCATTGCCTTCCTCTGTTTACTCCTGATTGACTGCCTCCTGCGTCGGGCGTCCTTGAACAGGGCCAGCTGTGGGTCATCATCCACGCTGTCAGGCTCACACAGCTGGGTCTCCATCGTGACCAGGTGGGAGGGGCCTGGCTGAGGGCTCTCATCAGCAAGCTCTTCAACACCCCCCTCCTCCTCCTCTGAGTCGTCCGACCCAACTGCCGAACCCACAGGCTGACCCTGAATCACAAGGAAATAGACAGCAAGTGGTTGTTGAAGATAGGCTATTAATTTTGAGCCAGAAAAGTTAAGTGGATGATCTTGAGGAAGAGAAAAGAAAACTTGCTGTAATTTTTGCCACGTCTTCCCTCAACTCTAGAATTAAGACTTTGTGTATGGTTTTGAGTAGGTGTTCACTTCTAGCAACTCCCTGCAGTTTTCCTGGCAAGGTTTCAGAGGTAGTTTGCCACTGGCTCCTTTCTAGGGCCAAAAGAAAGTGACTGGCCCAAAGTCACCCTACTGGCTTTGTGGCCTAAGGCAGAACTAAAACTCATGGGTGTCCCAGTTTCTACTCGTCAAACTGATTTCTTGAATTAGGACATACAGTAGGTAGGGTTAAAAATAGAACAGTGTACACATATGTTGTATCAAAGCCTGCACACATTTGGAGCTGCTTTATACTGTAAATCTGCATTTGGGGAAAAATAATAATTTTCTTGTCTTGCTAATTAAGGTATTCTAACTAAGAATCTTGTGTTTCTACTTGATATATCTGTTGTGATTCCGTGCCAGCCTGTGATCCCAGCAGCTGAGTCCGGGGAATCAGAGGAGGAGGAGGAGGGGCCTGGGGAGCCATCGGAGTCCGAGGAAGGCTCTGATGAGTTACCAGACTTACAAAGTGAGGAAGAACCTGGCCCCTCTGCTCGTAGTCAAGCTGAAACCAGCTGGGCTGGGAGGCTGAGTCAGACTCAGAGGAAGCATAGCTGGAAGACCTCAGAGACGCTCAGAAACATAGACAGGTCAGACGAGTAAATCAGAGGGAGGCAATGGGGCAACTCCAGGGGAGAAGGAGAAAACAATGAGAAGCCACGCCTTGGGGGCTGCGTAACAAAAAGGGAATCTGTGGGCAGGGCTGGTTGCTGGAGGCAACCGTTTGCAAAGAACCTCTGTGTCACAAGATGATGGTCTGTTTATTTTACCTGTTTTGGCTCGTGCTCCATTTTGTTTGTGGGCAAGGTCTGTAACTCAAATAAAAAAGGGTTTATTTTTCCAGTCTACTGTTAAAAGAGGGGTTGCCTTGTGAAGTAACAAGGACATACGTAGGCTGGGACAGAACAATATCCTCCTTCCTTATGAAGGGCATCCATTTAAAGTCTTCCTGGATCTTTAAAGCCACTAGTGACCTTTTCCATTTGTCTTCTTTCAGTGTTGGCTGAGGCAGGAATCTTGACTACTGATAAGTCCGCTGATTTTATTAGAGAGAGAATCCTGCAGCTTTAGAAGCAGTTGGCATGGAATGTTCTCATCAGTGGTCTGCTGTTCCCATCCACTCTCTTGTGCATTATTTGGAGGGACAGACACTGAAGTTGACGCTCAAATACTTTGGCCACTAAACGAGAAGAAAAGACTCACTGGAAAAGGCCCTGATGTTGGGAAAGTTTGAAGGCCAAAGGAGAAGGGGATGGCAGACGATGAGATGGTTAGATAGTGTCATCAATGGAATGAAGATAAATTTGGGCAAACTCCAGGAGACAGTGGAAGAAAGGGGGAGGGCTGGGATGCTGTGGTCCATAAGGTCACGAAGAGTCAAAGGCGATAGAATAAAAGCATACCTACTAATCAATAGAGGATCAGCAATTTGAACAACCAGCTTGACTAATTACTCAATGCTAATTGGACAATTGGACCTCCAGATTCAGTGCTGAGGACTGTCCCCAGAAAATTCTGGAATGTCTCAGAATTCAGATCAACTCCCTTTGGAGGCTGAACAAAATGTAATCTAATCAAAGAGTATTGGATAACAATGCAATACCATTGGCTGAAAACTTACACATGGATTAACTAACCCTTGGTAAGATTTCTGCTTCTACTATAAAATCTTTCTTTGCTGATCATTCATTGAGTGGCCTCATATCTTCATTTTCTGTTGCAATCTATCATTTCAAGTGTTGGCTATTTTTCCTTATTGAAGATTTTAATAGAGAGGAGAAAAGTATTTTTGCTTGCTAAATTTCAATATCAATTGTTTCATGTCAACAAATTTCATAGGCAAGATTTGAATTCAGCATCTTGTTTCAAAAGTACTATACATTTTCCCTAAATAATATTCTGTATTAATAATTAACTATATCACATATCAGTATAAAGGGAGGTTTCCATCATAGTGAATCAGTCAGAACTCTACACCAAAATTATAATCAAGCTTCTGCTTTCAAGAAGTCTATAATAACCTACCCACCAAATGTATTAAATACTCTGCAGGCTGTGCTGTATAGAGCAATCAAATAATCACTTGGTATTCAATAGTTTACATTGACAGTTTGCAAGCTAACTCAGAGATCTTAGTCTAAATATTGCCCTAGAATGATTGAGAGGTTGGAATGAGGTTTGTTGTGGGCAAAATGTAAGAAAGGGAAGATGGATAAAAGTTTCTTGTCTTTGACCAGAGGCTTGGAGACTAGACTGGAGGTGTTTCACATTCTACATCTGGAAAATAAGAAAAATATAGGTGTTTCTGTATGTGTGTAGGCAAGTGTTGATAGTGAAGTTGAAGCATTAATGGAGTTTACTGGGGATTGTAAAAAATAGCAATAGCAATAGCCAGTGCATTTTTGGAAAAGAAAAAGGTGCCGGAACTCACACATGTCATACAACCCGCCTTGCCTACCCTACAAGGTTCCATCCAAAAAAGGTGCCGGAACTCCGTTCTGAGCATTCTATGACAAAAAAAGCCCTGGCAATAGCACTTAAGACTTGTAGACCACTTCACAGTGCTTTACAGCCCTCTCTCAGTGGTGTACAGAGTCAGCCTATTGCCCCCAACAATCTGGGTCCTCGTTTTAACAACCTCAGAAGGATGGAAGGCTAAGACAACCTTGAGCCGGTCAGGATCGAACTCCTGGCAGTGAGCTGAATTAGCCTGCAATACTGCATTCTAACCACTGCACCACCACGAGTCATTGGCCAAAATATCATGTACATTGCCTGGGATGTCTCTTGCCTGAGTTTCAGTAATTGAAGTGGCTGCTTCTGTGCAAACTGGGAGAGAATCTTCAAGTGCAGACTATGTTTTAAAAAATGGTGAGACTTTCATAAAAAAAATTCTTATAATCAGTTGCATGGCCATTACCACATTAGATCAGTTGCAAGAGTAAGAATTAATAGGCCCTTAATCTCCAGCTAGGAAATTATTTTCTACCAAAGGGATCAGCAGCTGTATCTGCTTTGCTCAAAATACGATTCATCAATAACTTCACCAGTATTATTTATTGTCAATTTCTGTCAATGTCTAATTGTCCTAATATAAGTGGCTCTTGCTGTAAGAAAGGATTTTTTTAAAGATAAAGACTAAATCCAAGAGAAACCAGATAGAGAGTAGTGAAATAGTAAAACATATTTTTTTGTTGTATTTATACCCCACCTTTTCTCAACATAGCTTACCATCGATTTTTCTGTTATGGTATCATCCTAAAAATAAGACTCAGATTGGGCTGAGTTTCTGGCCAAAATCATGCAGTGAGCTTCGTGGCCATGTGGTGACTTGAAAAAAAAACCTCAACTCAAAGTCTATATAAATAACAAATCCACCATCTGTGATCCCACATGTATTCTTAGCAGTGAGCAATGGTGGGATTCAGCCAGTTCGCACCACTTCGGCAGAACTGGTAGCTAATTTTTTGTTGCCCAGGCCCAGAATGGACTTTCGGAAGTGGCATCCACACAGAGAACCGGTTGTTCACATATTTGAATCCCACCATGCAGTAAGTCATGTTGAGTTCAATGACATATATTACAAGTCGCACCATGCTCGATCAGTGTGTATTACCTGTTTTAACATATGCTAGTGAAACATGGACACCAACCTCACGATCGATACGAAAGCCACCAGTAGTGCAAAGAGCCATGGAAAGATACATGCTCAGCATCACAAGACAAGATAGAAAGACCTGCAAATGGATTGGAGAACAAATGAAAGTATACGATATCATCAAGAGAGTGAAAGAATTAAAATGGAAATGGGCTGGTCACATAGCAAGAAGAACAGACGGCAGGTGGACCAAAGAAGATAGAGAATGGATCCCGCTTGATAAAAAGAGTCCATGAAAGAGACCTAAAACACGACGGATCGACGACATCAAGTGCTGAGGGCCCAATTGGCAAAAGAAAACTCAGGACTGTACTGGTTGGAAACGAGACAATGGCTAGAATGATGAATGATTGATGATGACAACTCTAAGGCTCTAGGCAGGGTGGCCTTTGGCTTAATATCAACATCCTACATGGCAGGGGTCCGGAGTACCTTAGGGAACACCTGCTGCCGGCATCAACTTCCCTTCGCCCTGTGCGCTCCCACAGAGAGGGCCTCCTCAGGGTGCCACCGGTCAGAGAATGTAGATTGGTGGTCCCCAGGGGGAGATCCTTCTCTGTGGGCGCCCCGGAACTATGGAACCAGTTACCAGTTGAGCTCCGGACGGCGCCCGATCTTCGCTCCTTTCGCCGCGATCTAAAAACATATTTGTTCGAACAAGCCGGCCTGGCCTGAGGGGGGATTGGTGGGGTTTTTACTGTTATTTTATTGGGGTTTTTATTATGTATTAATTGTTTTAGTGGGCATGTATTTAATTACTTTTTAACTTTTGTAATTCTGTGTTTTTTATTCTTGCCCTGTACACCGCCCTGAGTCCTTCGGGAGAAGGGCGGTATAGAAATATTAATAAATTAAATTAAAATTAAATCCTTTTGCAGGAGATCACTTCAGACCTCTTCCTTCTTGGGTGGAAAATAGGTTTTAGTAATAGAAAAAAAAGTTATATCAGCGAAAAACAGGTTGTCCCCATACACTGCCTGCTTCTGTCCTTTTGCAGTCCCTCAACAGATTATCCCCTTAACAGAACAACCCTTAAGGGACTCTAATGCTCCACAGTGAGGAATATAGAATATAAATAAAGGCATAACTTTGGCTCACTGTTTCGGAAGCTATTCTTTAGTAACGTCTTAGTTGCTTTTTGTGTTGCCTATGTTTTTATCGTCAGGGATTTTTAAGATGACCTGGTACGGTATCTGTAAAATCAAGCGATAGGAAAAAAAAAAAGCTATTTAAAACATTCCCTTTCATCTTGTTGCAGTGAATGTGGTTCAAACACCATAAAGCAGACATGTCAGACTCGCGACGTCACGTGACGTTGCGCGACGTATCAGAGCTTTTTCCCCATTGCTGGCAATGGGGTGGGCGTGGTTTCGTTGTGATGCGCCTGGCTCGCAGGCCGGCAGTTTGACACCCCTGCCATAAAGAATCAATACTTAACATTCAAATGTTCATTTAAAAACAACAACAAAGCAAATAGAAAATAATACAGGTAGTTGTCAATTTACAATGGTTCATTTAGTGACCAAAGGAACAGCAGCATTGAAAAAGATGACTTATGATCATTTTTCACACTTATGACCATTGCAGCATCCCCAGGATCATGTGATTAAAATTCAGATACTTGGCAACTAACCTATATTTATGAGGGTTGCAATGTCGGGGTTATCTGATCACTTCTGCAACCTTCTGACAACTGCAGTGATTCACTTAACAACTGTGGCAAGAAAGGTCGTAAAGTGGGACAAAAGTCAGTTAACAAATGTCTCACTTAGCAACAGAAATTTTGGGCTCAGTTGTGGTTGTAAGTTGAAGACTACCTGCATATATTTATAACAACCTGAATTCTTTTTTAAGACTTTTTTTCCCCTTGTAACACATGATGGCAGTAAGGTAGAGGAAATGTTACAGCATCTGCACAGGAAATATTACTTTTTGTCCATCCACGGAATTGGATGATTCCAATGACTTGGGTTTTCCCCATCTGGGATGATTGGCAGACTCTTCCTTATTAGTAAGATCAGGACATATAAACATGATGGATAATCAAATTAATTAATTATTAAGATAAGCTGAACTAAGCTGAGCTGAGCTGAGATAACCTTTATTGTCATTTTTTTACTGTGGCCACACTGGCACACATTAAAAATGAAATTCTGTTGCCTGCTCTCAAAAGTGTACGCATACATAACACACATATAAACATTATATATATATATATATATATATATATATATATATATATATATATATATACACACATACACACACACCCTTACATATAAATATATATAAATATTAATCACTATCCATCTTGAATACATAGCAGAAAGAGGAAGCTTGAGAGTTCACAAGTTAATACTGTATAGCACAAAACTGTGACTGAATGTGGATGTTCTGCTTTGGATACCACAAAGTCTCCCCTCAGAAGGTAACAAGGAAACCAGGTAGTGAAAACAGGTATTCTTCAACTATTGAAAAAGAGTTGGGGTAAGTTTGGTATTTTGTGCTAGATTCTACTCCAGTTTATCCTGAAAGTCTGTTAGTAATATGGAGAAGTAAGTTGGAAAGGGAACTGGTGCCTTCAACTCAGTGGATACCTTAACTCTGCCTCCTTCTTTCATTCCTGCCCATCTGGGAACATTCTTAGGATGCATCTGCTCAGCCCAAACATTTAATTCCAAGATGTTGAGCTTATTATTATAAAGATAAAATGCCCCGAGGATTAGTCAGGGAAAAATGCTTTGGGGGGAAAGGTTCAATCAAAAGAGATTGGAAGCCATTCATGGAAGATCATACGTAAGTTGTGATAAAACTACTTTGATTGTAACTTGGCTGGAAAGGAGTTAATTCCTTTACCGTTTGTTAATAGCCCTTGAAATCGAGCGGGACACCTGGTGGAGGAAAGTAAATAAATTTTCTGTTCTTCCACACTTCTTAGGTATTTTCAAATCACTGCTGTTTACACACTCCAGTTCCTCCAAATCAAAGTCAGTTCGTAGTGTCTTCTCTTCTGCCAACTCAGAAACACAGGGAGCATATAAAAATAGTTGTAGTACATATTATCATGAGAGCTTATTAGTAGTTTTAATTACTGATGTCATCAAAGTAATAAAAACCCATCTGGCACAGATGTCATCAGTCATAGACCCCTTTTTACAATTTCAAACTATTGCTTCATGAAGGGCTAGAAGGAAAAAAAAATCTCCATTCTTGAGCAATGTAGCTTTTTTCAAGAGAATGCCCAAGATGAAGTTATACCTAATTTTGGTAGTCCCAAAGGTGCTGTTTGAAAAGGCATCTGAAGAAGCTTCTTGGATGAGAAGGGAAACGTCTTCAAGGAAAACCAAAGTCCAGTTGCTTTTTGAAAAAAGCACCTTTGAGATAACGATGACCTGGATGACTGAGAATCTCTATGGACCTAATAATATAAGACCTAAATTGTTTTTCTTCCATTTACACATCAGTCTCTCTGCTGCTTGAAAATAAGTTCCCGACTTTGGCCCAGAAGTTAGCAGGGCATACAACCAATGGCCTCTTTATTAAGTGGCAGATTTTACCCTTGCATTATATGTTTTGAGGATGCCTAAAGTAACTGAAGAAGGGATGCGGTGGCTCAGTGGGTTAGGGCGCTAAGCTTGTCGATCAGAAGGTCGGCAGTTTGGCGGGTCGAATCCCAAGTGCCGCGTAACAGAGTGAGCACCTGTTACTTGTCCCAGCTCCTGCCAACTGAGCAGTTCGAAAGCACATAAAAATGCAAGTAGAAAAATAGGGACCACTACGGTGGGAAGGTAACAGTGTTCCGTGCACCTTTGGCATCTATTCATGCTGGCCACATGACCGCGGAGACGTCCTCGTACAAGTGCTGGCTCTTCGGCTTTGAAACGGAGATGAGCACCGGCCCCTAGAGTCGGAAACGACTAGCAAGCATGTGCGGGGGAACCTTTACCTTTACCTTTTAAAGTAACTGAGAACCACTTTTGTCTAGTGGTTAAGATACTGTGTTCCTAGGCTTGTCTTAGGCATGAAAGCTGGCTAAATGTCTTTGGGCTAGTTGCTTCTTTCTCAGCCCGAATTATTTCAGAGAGTTGTTGTAGAGAAAAGAGGAGTCCTAGGTAGCCCATGCCAGACATGCAACAAATCTCTGCTAATGTCTATTAGTCATTTGATTTTCTGCTCAGCTGTTGCTTTTTATTTTCGATCATTTTAACTAGGGGTACCCAACAAAGTATGGTTAAAAAGTTCACAATGGTGTCTGTGAAGGTATGATTGAAACTCCAGTATTTTTTATGCTCAGACATTCATGAACCTGATTCTGATCCCAAATATCTCCTGTTAGTTTAAAGATGATGAGAAGGAATTGCAGGGAGGAAAGATTAATATGTCCTCCTGGAAAGATACATTTGCAGGATAGGCCATAACTCAAACTGTACTGCTTTTGAGAAAACCACAGACTAGCTAACCTACGGTAATATATGTGAAAATGTGTCCCATTCGAGGGTCCCAAATATTAATGGTAGCTTAACATCAATAGGGTTCTATTCGGATCAATTTTGCTGGCTGGGTTTGCACAAAACTGCCTACCCACAAATCAGCAGTCCATAAGCTAATGACCCTCTTTTACCGCTCTACTATTGAGAGCATCCTCTCGTATGGTATTGTGGTTTGGTATGCTGGTCTGACAGCCGCGGATAGGAAAGTATTACAGAGGGTGGTGAGCACAGGACAAGACATTGTGGGCTGTTCCCTGACACCACTGGATGACATCGCCAGGGCTCGCTGCCTTGGAAGAGTGAGGAAGATTCTCAGGGATGACTCACACCCTGGACGGTATCTCTTTACTCTCCTACCATCCGGTAGGAGATATAGGAATATAGCCAGCCGTACCAACAGGCTGAAAAATAGCTTTTATCCGTGGGCTGTTAGGCTTTTAAATGGGACATAATCTTATGCAGAATTGACTTGGGAGGCCGGTGTGTGGTGTTAGTTGGTTCACATAGTGTGGTGGGACAGAGGGTTTGTTGTCACTGTGTGTTGGGGGGAAGAGAGCAGGGGGGGGGGGCAGGCTCCGCTAATCTCAATGTACACATGTTGTACTTTGACAATAAAGGTTTATTATTATTATAACACCGAAAGAACTAAGCCTTTAAGCCTTTAGCTACCAAACAGGATGCGTGTTTTTTTTTTTAAAAAAAATAGCATTTATTATTGCAAGCCCACTAAAATCACGGCCGTTGCTATTCGCACCCTCCTGTCAAAAGCAACGCCGCAATTCCCCAGCTTTGAGGATGTCGCAGAGTCCTCGTCCGAACAGTACTGCCTTATTCTGCTCTTTTAACTCTTCGGTTTCTTCCGGGAAAAAAAAAAACTTCCAACGACTTGGAAGCCAAAGCGAGGCTGTGCAGAACAGCAAAGTTTTCCCCATCTCGCAACTGACCAGCCAAGATTACGAAGAACCAAAAAAAAAAAAAAAACGCGATGGGCAGCAGGGGCCCGAAACGAACTTTCCTTGGCCTTGGGCAGGTGGTAAGGCAACCTGGGCTCTTTTATGACTCGTGGACTTCAACTCCCAGAATTCCTGAGCCAGCTCACGCTCACGCTGGCTCAGGAATTCTGGGAGTTGAAGTCCCCGAGTCATAAAAGAGCCAAAGTTGCCTACCTCTGGCCTTGGGCAACCACTTCATCAATCCCTCATATAAAGGAAGGCTAAGGTGCTCGCTCGCCTAAGTCTACTTCCAGGGTGGAGGTCTCCAAATACCAGCGACCTACAACTCCCATAGTGACGGGGCGAGGGGGGGGGCGGGGAAGAGAGAGGAGGAAGAAGACGCCTACTAAGACATTTTTTTTCCTCCTCCTCCTCCTCCGCTCCCACCGGGAAAGCCTGGCGGAGAAGGGCTGAAGAAAGTGGGGCGCCTTTCCCTTTAAGAGGACGAGTTCCCACGGTTTGACGTCAGGGTGTTTCTGCACCGCAGCCGGCATCTGATAACCCGTCGGGGAAGGTGGTGGTGGTGGTTGGGGGGGGCGGGTTAGGGTGAGAGAGGCAGCCAGGGCGAGCGAGCAGAGGCAGGAGAGGGCAAGAAGCATCCCCGCCCGGCCGCCCCGCAGCTCCCACGGCCGTTCCTCCTGCCCCGCAGCAGCAGCCACGACCATGTCCGTGGCGGGCTTGAAGAAGCAGTTCCACAAAGCCACGCAGGTAAGGCGTCGGAACCGGGGCTTCTCGAAGAAGATTCCGGGCTCGTGGGGACGGGGAAGGACGCGTGTTGACTCTTCTCGGCCGATCAGCTTTCCCGGGCTGGAGCAAGAGCCGCGGGGTGGGGGTGGGGGTGGCTCTAGGGGGCGCTGCGCTTTGCCTTCCGGGCCCGATGGGGATGGGTAGGGGGGGGTGGAAGCGGGGGGGGGCTGCAATCGGCCTCTTTTTTTCCCCTCCCCCCCTCTTCCCTTCCCTTCCCTTCTCTTCCCACCTCCCGAGGGAGAAGAGAGCCGCCAGATGTCGCCTCGGGCTAGGAAGGCGAAAGGGGGGGGGGCTGAGGGAGAGAGAGAAAGGGACGCGCGATTTTGTGCAGCCTCTTTTGCGCGCTTCGGCTGGGCGCTCCGGGAAAGGTTGTGCGGTTCTCGCCCTTCCCTCGTCCCCAACCCATCCCCGGGGATTGCGGTAGAAGAGGAGAGAGAGAGAGAGGGGGGGGGAGGGAGAGGGAGGGAGAGGGAGAGAGAGGGAGGGGGAGGGAGAGAGAGGGAGAGAGAGAGAGGGAGAGAGAGAGAGGGGGGGAGAGGGAGGGAGAGAGAGAGAGAGAGAGGGAGAGGGAGGGAGAGAGAGAGAGGGAGGGAGAGAGAGGGGGGAGAGGGAGGGAGAGGGAGGGAGAGAGAGAGGGAGGGAGAGAGGGAGGGAGAGAGAGAGGGAGGGAGGGAGGGAGAGAGAGAGAGGGAGGGAGAGAGAGGGGAGAGAGGGAGGGAGGGAGAGAGGGAGGGAGAGAGAGAGGGAGAGGGAGAGAGAGAGGGAGGGAGAGAGGGGGGGGAGAGGGAGGGAGAGAGAGAGGGAGGGAGAGAGAGAGAGAGGGGGAGGGAGAGAGACAGGGGGAGGGAGAGAGAGAGGGGGGGGAGAGGGGGAGAGAGAGAGAGAGAGAGAGCACGCCTTGGCTAGAATTTGGGACGCCGAAGCTGCAGCGAAGAGCGGGCTCCCCGTTGGAGACGCTTTCTTTCCCCCCCCCCCACCCGCCCGCCCGCGGGGAGACGAAATGGCAGCGCGCGCGCGCCCTCTGGCCGGCCGTCTGACCCGCTTTGAGGGTCTTCCGAACGCGCTGAGCCCTGATCTCTCTCTCTCTCTCTCTCTCTCTCTCCCCCCCCCCCCGCCACCACCTGAGGGACAGTTTGGCTCCTGCAAAGCGCGGGAGATGCCTGTTCCTGCCGCCCCCTTCCCTCCCCCCGCCCCCCGCCTCCGCTCAGTTGCAGCCTTTGGCGGAGGGAAGATGAGCCGAGTCCGGCGAGCGAGCTGAGGTGACAACGCGCCGGGCTCCGGTTAGCGCTCCCGCTGCTTTCTCCTTGGCTCGCTGGGCCTCCGCTTATGTAAAGCTCTTTATTCTGCGGAGGAATCCTCCCTAGGCCTGGCTCTTGGCCTCCTCGGGTAGAGGAAGAGCTGAGTTAAAATTAGGTCCAGGGATAGATGATAGATAGATAGATAGATAGATAGATAGATAGATAGATAGATAGATAGATAGATAGATAGATAGATAGAGATATCTATCTATCTATCATCTATCTATCTATCTATCTCTTTGAATTCAAAGACCTTAAAATCGCCAAGGAGTGTTATTTGCGCTGGGAGCTTCAAGGCACGCAGGAGACGTTTTGATTTTTTATTTTACTTTTGCTTGGTGGATAATGGGCAATGAGCTCAGTTTTGATAACTAGAACAGTTGCTGCCCGAGAGAAAGATGAGCCTGTTAAATTAGTTAGTCTGTGAGAGTAGAGGACAATCTTTATTCTTTTCGGGGTTTTTTGGAGGAAAAGGTGCTTAAAAATTGACCTTGTCTCCATTGATCTGCGCCTGCCGCTGGTTGGTGGTGGGTTAAAAATAGATGAAATAATGCGCACAGACAAGCACACGTATGCCATTTTTGGAGAGAAAAATCTAGGGATTAGGTAGATATTTAGGTTACACAGATGTGAATTCTAATTCCACTGGATTGGCTCATTGATTGATTTGCAGAACTGCAGAGCTTGCTTTGTTTTTGATGTTTTTGATCTTTACTTAGATGTAAACCAAGGGTAGGAAAGCTAAGTAAATTCCATCATTGTGGGAACTTTGACCTAAATTCTATGCACCGTAAAGACCACAACTTTTTTGTGAACCATTAAAGAGAGCATAAAGCTGTTAAAAGTGTCTTCTAACAGATCATCTTAGAGGATGGTTAGTGCCTGTATGGCAGACATGTCAAACACAAGGCCCGGGGGCCAGATCCGGCCCGCGAAGTGGTTTCATGTGGCCCGCGAAGCCATCCTGGAAACAGTGAGGGAACGGCCCCCACTGCCTTGGCCCTGGCCCAGAGACCCTCCTTCTGCCAGAGACCCTCAGATCTGTCCCACTCCTGCCCAGGCCCCCATAGGCACCCTTGATGCGAACGATGTAGAGCTGGCCAGGCCCACCCAGTAGGCCATACGCACTCTAGCCACGCCCACCCAGTAGGCCACGCCCACCCTGGCCATACGCACTCGGCCCCCTGAGGGCAACCGCAATGCTGATGCAGCCCTCAATGAAATTGAGTTTGACACCCCTGCTGTACAGTATGGTTTGTAAAACTTCATGCCCGTGCACTCTTTGATCCAATAAGCAAGAGAAATAGACTTATGCTGACTTAGTGGAACTGTCGTACTCACACATTTTCTATTTCTAAAAGTATGTTCTTTGGAATTTTTTTATTGGTTTGAAGATCACACAAGACTCATTTCATACATCAAAGAGAGACCTCCACGGTGTGACTAGGTTATGGGATGAAACAGGAGGGCATTTGTGGTGTTAAAAGTTGAAGTTGTTGCCTTAAACCTCAGTTATGCCTTCTGATTTGTCTGATTTGTTCTGAAGGTAACAGAAGGGAATGAAAATCGTCCACATGCATGCATGATGCACTAATTGTAATATTTTGCTTTATCATTTCTATCTAATCCAGACATGTCAAACACAAGGCCCGGGGGCCGGATCCGGCCCGCGAAGTGGTTTCATGCGGCCCGCGAAGCCATCCTGGAAACAGTGAGGGAACGGCCCCCACTGCCTTGGCCCTGGCCCAGAGACAGTCCTTCTGCCAGAGACCCTCAGATCTGTCCCACTCCTGCCCAGGCCCCCATAGGCACCCTTCATGTGAACGATGTAGAGCTGGCCATGCCCACCCACTAGGCCATATGCACTCTAGCCATGCCCACCCAGTAGGCCACGCCCACCCAGGCCACACCCACCTGGCCCCTTGAGGGCAACCGCAATGCTGATGTGGCCCTCAATGAAATTGAGTTTGACACCCCTGATCTAATCAGTCTTCAGTGAAAGCTGTTAATTTGTTGAGAAGAGGGAAGCAATGTTTTGACACTTTGCTACTAGTTAGGAAAGCTATTGCAAATTTTGTATTTCAAAAGGTAAGAAAAATTCTCCCTTAGTTAAGTGAATGAATGTCATTAGCATTGATAGAAGTATTAGATCCTGAATCAAGCAGGAATGTTTGAGTGGTCATCCAGTGACTCTGGTGCAGTTAATTATCGATTCAAATCTGTATGGAGATAATTCAGGTAGTCCTCGATTTACAACAGTTCATTTAATAAACGAAGTTACAACGGCACTGGAAAAAGTGACGTTTGAGTGATTTTCACACGACCATTGAAGGAGTCCCAAGGTCACCTGATCAAAATTTGGACGCTTGGCAACTGACTCATATTTATGACAGTTGCAATGTCCTGGGATCACGTGATCGCTTTTTGCAACTGACAAGCAAAATAAACGGGGAAACCAGATTCGCTTAACTGTGTTACCAAATGAACAAGTGCATTGATTCCCTTAATAAATGTGGCCAGAAAGGTCATAAAATGGGGCAAAACTCACTTAACAAATATCTCATCTAGAAACAGAAATTTTGGGATCAATTATGGTCGCACGTTGAGGACCACCTGTAATTCCATCAGTAACAAAAATTCTGTGAGTTGATGTGCTTGGTTTATATGAAGAGAGGATATACCTCCTAACAAAGTTTACCACGTCTGATTCCATTTCATGTATGTGCCATTACATTCATGCTGTAAATACAGTGAATAAAAAGCAATCCTGAGTAGTCTATAGTCTTAGGGCCCTTAATAGGTAAGCATAAATACTTCTTCGGAAGAAAACTTAACAAGGTGTTTATCATTATTTTGAACAGTAGGAATATATTTTTAGAAAATTTGCAAAACTAAATGCAAAATCCTCAGAAATCTTAGCTAAAATATATATTTTTGAACCTATACGCCTTTTTCTTCTTCTGATTTACATCGAAATTGGTTCAGTTTCCTTGAAATGCTTCTAGCTAGAGTTGAGCAGATGGGTTTGGTGATTCCTTGTCCTTTGTTCACGTCCTCAGACGATTATGGCTCTGAAATAGCATAATCTGGCAAGTCTAAGGTCCATATACCGGTATGTTTCTTGTACCTTCCATCAGCTGCATAAGATAAAAACTACCCATTCTTCAAGAATTTTGGTATTAAAAAATACCTTGTGTTGATACGTTTGACAAATATTAATATTGCCATAAGTGCCACAATTTTTAAACGAATGGTGTAACGAGAGAGTTGGGGGCCCAATGAGAAACTCATAATGATTGGCAGATAAATAATTGGGTAGTACTTTTTGATTTCCTGCGTGAGCAGGAAGTTGGATTAGAAGACCTCCAAGGTCCCTTCCAACTCTTGTTATTCTGCTAATAGGAGTTACATAATCCCAGGGTTTAGTACTTGGTTACTAATTCCCCTTGTTTTCAATTTCAGCAGTATTTTAGCTTAGGTGCCCTCCAACTGAAGAGGTTCAGGACACCAGCAGAACATGAGTAGTTCAGGACACATATAGGACATGATCAGAAAATAGCTCCATTGCAGCAGTTTACTGCAGAGGTGGTGCTTTATAAGTCCTCTACGTTACGTAAGCAATGTTAGGTAGGATGAAAACTGAATGCTCTGTGATGGGAAGTAGCTTTTGATGTAACTTAAAAGTTATTTTCCTGCATACTTTGGAAAGAAGCTTCCAGAATTTTCAGAAGTCGGTACTTTCTATCTTTTTTAATATAGTTTTTATGGAAGATTTTTTAAAAAAGATAAGTAATACAAACTTAATATGAGGGGGGAAAAAAGAAATGAAACACAAAGCTAAAAGTGCAGGAAAGTGGGGAAAAGTAAAGACAAAACAGAAAAGAAAGAAAAAATATGCAAATAAGTAGTTTCCGCTCTATATCAGAGGATCTATCAGTTATAATTATGAACATAAATTTAGCTCTTACTCTGTGGTTACATCATTTTATAAAAATTCTCTTTAAGATTATAACATAGTCCTTTCAGCCACGTATTTTCCTATTGTTCCCTCTGTATATTTATAACCGAAAATTTTAGCCCATACGTTCTTTCACATTCTTCCATTTCATATTTCGATAAAAGTTTATAAATTTTAGCAATTCATCATTTGTACAAAATTATGTTTCAAAGTATTATAATGTTTAAAACCGTAATTTCTTTTATGTACTTTAAATTTTTCTAATACTTGTAAATAAGAATCAATGACCACTATGTTCCTCTGCCACCAGCTCTTCCTTTGAGTTTATTTTACATTTTACATCCCCTTGAAAAACTTTTCAATATTTCAATAAGTCATTTGTGTTTGCCTATTATTTCTTGCCTACAAAATGCTTCTTGTGCTTTGTGCCTTGGAAACAGAAAGGTGATTTCAGACACAACTTGCACTTACACCTATTTCGCATTCTCAATATGGCACATCTAATATAATGATTTTTTAAAACCTGCAGCAACCTTCACTTTTATCATAGCACAAATATCCATCCCACCCAAATCTAAGATCATGTCTTTCTTACTCCAAATGCCTTCTATTGTCATTTTTCTCCCATCTAACAGATCATACAATTAACATACAATTCATATTTGCTATAGTGATACCAAGCTGTTATCTTCTCAATCTTAAATCTTATCTTGTTCATCAGTTCTGTTCCACCTTCTATTTTTACATTTTTTGTTAACATTCTTGTCTTCTATTTATTCATGTTAAAACCTGCTAATGGATCAAATCCATTTAATTTGCTTGCTAATGTTTCAGTTCCCTTTAAAGGATCTGACCAAGTCATCTGCCACAGCCCTTCACTTATAAGTTTCTTTTTTTCAATCTTTATGCCTGCAATCATTTCATCTTTTATCTCTATTCAGTATTTCAAGGAACAAAATAAGAGAGGAGACAATGGGCATTCTTGGTGTGTGTTTTTTGTATCTCACAGAATATTGTTAGATCTCCATTTAAAAGTATTTGTTCTTTTTGTGAAGTGTAAATCGATCTTACCCATTTTCTAAGTTTCCTCCAAAATTCGTATCTTCCAAAACCTTGAACAGAAAAGCTCAGTTCACATTGTCAAAAGACTTATCTGCATCTAAGGAGATCAATGCAGCTTTTTTTCTCCTTATTTTTTATTTTATTTTAATCCCATTTATATCCCGCCCTTCTCCGAAGACTCAGGGCGGCTTACAATCTAAGCACAAATTAAATGTGCTTAGCAGTAGCCTTCATTCTATGTATATGCCTGCTTATTAGGGCTTTCGCCCCCCCCCCAAGCGGCATTATTACAAAGTCAGCTTAATTGCCCCCAACAATCTGGGTCCTCATTTTACCTACCTCGGAAGGATGGAAGGCTGAGTCAACCTTGAGCCTGGTGGGACTCGAACCTGCACTAATTGCAGGCAGCTGGTGTTACTTAAAGAGGCATTAGCCCACTGCTCCACCAAGGCTTATGTTGCTTCAAATACTCAAAAAAATATTCAGTATGTTTCTAACATTGTCCTTTAAACTGTCTTTTAGGTAAAAACGCTCATTGATGTTCATGAATACATTTTTGCAAAAATTATTTTCAGTCTCGGTTTTTTTGTTGTTGTTCCTGTTGAAATAATTATTTAGCCAAAGTTTTAGAAATTAAATATCTGCGGAGAGGGGCTAGCTTTCCATTAGCCAACAATACATTCTTATTAGTACTTATGTTAGAAGGAATTATAATGGGATTTATCCAGTGGTGTGATTCAGCCAGTTTGCACCACTTCGGCAGAACCGGTAGCTAATTTTTTGTTGCCCAGGCCCAGAATGGACTTCTGGAAGCAGCATCTACACAGAGAATTGGTTGTTCACATATTTGAATCCCACCACTGGATTTATCTAAGAATGTTCGACAGAAGTATTATATGTATTCTTACCCCACCCTCATCATGTTCATATTTGTGGGAGAAAATGAACATGTACTTCATCTGCTTTTTCCGAGCAGTATAATGCCAAAAGGTGTTTTAACCCTCTTTATATGTGCCACTGAATATGCGAAGCAAAATTAACTTAATTTCAAATAGATATAACAGGAACACTTACATGAGTCCATGCTTTGGGTGAATTCAAATCATGTGCTCTGTGAAATGTGAACTGACTTTGTCCATGTCCTCAGAACAAAAATAGATTACTAGCTAATGTTATCTGAGGGAATCAATACACGTGCAATAGTTCATTTAGTGATCATTCAAAGATACAATGGCACATAACCACTTTTTCTTTATCCCTGTCACATGATCAAGATTCAGACACCTGGCAACTTACTCCTATTTTATGACGGTTGCAGTGTCTCGGGGTCATGTCACCACTTTTTGCGACCTTCTGACAAGTAAAATCAATGGAGAAGCCACATTCACTTAACAACCGTGTTACTAACTTAACAACCGCAGTCATTTAACTTAACAACTGTGACCAGAGTGGTTGTAAAATGAGGCGAAACTCACTTAACAAATATGGGCTCAATTGTGGTCATAAGTTGAGGACTGTCTGTATTATGTTGGCTAATGGGAAACTATCCTTTTTGGGGTTATATTGCTATAAGAAATAGATGAAATTTCACTAGATAGAATTTCTGAGATAACACTTGATAAATATTTCATAGTAAGTAAAAAGGTATCATGCAGGTTTATATGTGCCACTTTTGTTCCTGGTTTCTTAAATGGCATATTTTCATTCCCATAGTTGAAAAGCTTTCCAAGTCTATGTGGACAAAGCTGACAGGTGTTACTGATCTCCCTGTTTTCCTCCTCCTCTTGCTTTGCTTTTTCTGCTGATAAAGGAACAAGTCACAGGTTAAGATTAATCCCTTAAATTTTGAGAGAGGCTTAAAATATCCTTACTGGGAATAAGGGTAATTCAGTTCCTAATCAGTTAAGATTTAAGGTTTGTAAATCAATTTAGCAAGCGCTGAAGTTACAGTCCAGAGGAAAAGGTTTTGAGATTTACACAGCTGTGAAGTGTTGAAGTTAATGAAGCTGCTTTTGTCACATGGTGTAGATGGTTGAAGAAAATTATGGGACAAAATGTGAAATTTCTGCAAAGGTCCTGAAGATAAAGTGCACAGACTAAAAGTGTTGTCCTTAAACATTGTGACATGTGATAAAGGCTACTGAGGGTGACTTTGCATCAAACCTAACTAATATGGACAGTAGTGAAGAACGATAAAATTGCAGTCTTCATAACAATGGACTGTCACTGCATTCTATTGTAAAGAATAAAATTCAAGATTATTATTTTTGCTGACAGGTTTTAAAGGACTTGAGCTAATCTTTTATCTGTTTTGGCATACTTTTCCACTCAAGGCTATGGCATGCAAGTTCCACTTCATACCACGAAAGCAAAAAAAGTTATATACTGGCTTGTTTCCTGGTGGCTTAATTCTGCAAGAACTTAGCTCTGTTCTGTGAATCTTATTCCAGGTTTGAGCACTGAGTCAGATTTACTGTAACTAGTTTTTAAATGATAGATGGGTTCATTTCCACAATTCCAGACTAGACCGCTGAACCTGATCAAGAGCTCCCTGCTACTATGTAAGAATATGAAGTTCCATACGAAAATATGTTTTCCCTTAAATCTTGTTGAATTCAGGCATCTTGTTGGTGAACAGCTTCTATCTATCACAAGTTCTCTGATAGTTCCCTGTTTCATTTCCAAGTAAACTCATATTGTTGGAGAGCCTGGAAATAGGAGGAAAAAGACAGAGCCTTGCAAACCTCCCTTTATCCAGATGAGCATATGCAGGAGCATCAATTCCTGTTAATGTTTTTTGTAACTTTTGGCAAATTAGTGAATTGGACATAAACAACAATACTGATCTTTCATTAAATACAGGGGGCTTCAAATCGGCTAAAAGTAAACATTTCTTCACTTAAGGCATAGTTTATCTCTGACGTTCGTTGCCATGAAATTAGGTTTGATAGCTATCCATTTAAATAGTTTGAGAAGGATTAATTCATCTCCTAATTAATTAACACAGATTAATTTATTAATGGTTGGATGGCTGTTAAGTATCACTCAAAGCAAATGACAAATCTTGGAATTGTAGGAATTGGTGGAGGAGAAGAGTATATTTGTGAATTCCTTAAATGCTTTTGATTACTCCTCTGAAATATGCTAATTGGGTTGATCCAGCTGACACCTCCTTATTTAGCATAGTTGCTAAAACAAATAAAAAGCATGTCTTTTTAAAAAAAATATCTATATTAGAAAAACTGAGCCCATCACTGTATAAATGACAGGGAAACTGCATAATCTTGTAGAAAGATGTTGAAAATTCCTTATTCAACTTTGGAATCTGTATGTGTGTCTGTGCACATTGCCATTACAATATACCGGTAATCTGTTGGATTTGGGAGTTCAAACTAGTAACAATTGCTCTATCTTCCATATCAGCTTTTTATAGGGTCTGTTTCATGCTATAGTTTTTCTACTTTTGTCATTATACTGTATTGTGTGAAAATTGCCTAGAGGAAACATATTTTAATTTTTCACAGGATTACAGTTTGTAATCAAAAATACAAAGCTTCTTAACCTTTCAGTCTCTGCCAGTCCTGCGTTTAAACTTTAAGTATGACACAAATGCTTCTCCATCTGACATGCTAGCAAATGCCTGAAACCCTAGCCAGTTTACTATGAAATTGAACAGGTTTTTGAGCATTTTGCTAAGTGCATGATTCTTCAGAAGATGAAAAGGGGAAATCTGGATATGCCAGAGCTTGTAAAGGTTTTTCTTCTAAGGACTACTGTACATATGTCTTGGTACAAGTTGCATTTTACATTTCCTTTGTAACGAAACTAATCCAAGCATCCAGACTAATAATCTCCTTGTTTATCCCTTTCAAACGTGGGAGTTACTGAAATATTTAACATGGGTGCATTATGGATTCACATTAAAGAACTGACACTTATGTTTTCATGCAGAGATAAGTTCTTACACTGTTATTTGCAGTACAAAAGTTAGATAGTGGTTGGATTAAAACATTAATGAATTAGAATTATGGGACCCATACTGATTAACTTGAGTGTGCATTAACTGATGAGTCATTCTGTATTGTCAATCTGTTCTTGAATTTCTAAGCTTCGTATTTGAACTTTACTGTTGTGTATGCTACAGTGGTGGGTTACTTAAAAGAGTATTGTTAAACTAATGAAAGCTTGGTACGTTTCTATCTTTGATAGAAAGCTGATTCCTATGACAAATAGGCTATGGGATTAGTTACTATCATTTGATGCCAGTTTATTCAGATTGCTAAAGAAATTTCAAATATTCCTTTAACTTATCTGTTAAGTATATTGCTATTCAGAGGGATATCTTGTTATGCAATTTGACTTTTATGGTAAATGCAGTATATCTTAGGGATACTATTAGGTTCACACTGCATGCTATCTAGATTAAAGTTGGGTTGAATAATTTGTGATGTGCACAAGTATCTAAAAACGTATAAACCCCTTTGGTGTATCCAGAAAGTTTTACATATTTTTGTGACTGTTGTCAGGGGTTTATGTAAGTCCTGCTAAATAGTCCTTCTGCTATTTTATAAATAGAAAATCTATGTGGTCGCTAGGAGTCGAAAACGATTTGATGGCATGTAGTCAGTCACTGCTAAATAAAGGGAATTTATGAGAACGATTGCAAAGTGTAATGCTTATTATAATTAAAAGAAGCCAACATTGATTGGTTTTTATTTTACATATCAACGGTATGAAAAAAAATAATTATACCCAACCCAAGCTCAGTCCATTCATTTAATTCCATTTTCTTGAGGTCTTCATGAAACTGGGCTGATTTGGGCCAGCCTACCTTACATTTCAGAGCATTTGTTCCTCTCCCTGAAGGTGTTTTTTTTTCAAAAGGCAACTGGACTTTGTTTTTTGCTTGAAGACATTTTGCTTCTCATCCAAGAAGCTTCTTCAGTTCAGACTAAATCAGACATGTCAAACACAAAGCCCGGGGGCTGGATCCGGCCCGCGAAGTGGTTTCATGTGGCCCGTGAAGCCATCCTGGAAACAGTGAGGGAACGGGTCCCACTGCCTTGGCCCTGGCCTAGAGACCCTCCTTCTGCCAGAGACCCTCAGATCTGTCCCACTCCTGCCCAGGCCCCCATAGGCACCCTTGATGCGAATGATGTAGAGCTGGCCATGCCCACCCAGTAGGCCATATGCACTCTAGCCACGCCCACCCAGTAGGCCACACCCACCCTGGCCATACCCACCCGGCCCCTTGTGGGCAACCGCAATGTTGATGCGGCCCTCAATGAAATTGAGTTTGACACCCCTGGACTAAATGGAGAAGCGAAAGGTCTTCAAGCAAAAGACAGAGTCCAGTTGCCTTTTGAAAAAGCACCTTTGGGACAACCATGACATTGGATGAATGAGAATCTCCATAGATGTTCCTCTCACTGAGGTTTTCAACCACACAGACTCTTGAGACACTACGTGCCCTGCTAAAAACAAAGCCAAACCTGAATGAAGACATTGACACCCTTCAGTCCGGAGCAGATTACAAATCAAGTTCTAAAGCTCTCGGGTTCCTCCAGTCTACTGTCAGAGACATAGGCTTTGGATGGCAAAAACTGTGGAGAACAGAGCCCGGTATAAAGTAGCTTAGAACTTCACTCAAGGGCATCCCTGCCTTTTGAGTAATGCTTGAATCTACAGGGTTTTAACCGCTTCTTGCAGCCGGGGGTGGGGCAGTTTAGATGCCTCAGCAGCTTGCTTTTTTCAGAGCAGAAGTCACATATGGAAATTGCTGTTCCATAATTTCCCATGAAACTATGAATTGTGTTTGACAGACGTGCAGTTATTCTTTTTCCATATTTGGGATTTACATTACCATGTTGCCTTTAGAGTTGGCAGCCATTATCTGTACAACACTTTCCCTTGCATTTAGGTAAAGGTAAAGGTTCCCTCACACGTGTGCTAGTCGTTTCCAACTTGTGCTCATCTCCATTTCAAAACCGAAGAGCCAGCGCTTGTCCGAGAACGTCTCCATGGTCATGTGGCCAACATGACTAGACGCCAAAGGCACATGGAACGCTGTTACCTTCCCACCGTAGTGGTCCCTATTTTTCTACTTGCATTTTTACGTGCTTTTGAACTGCTAGGTTGGCAGAAGCTGGGACGAGTAACAGGTGCTCACTGTTACGTGGCACTCGGGATTCGACCCGCCAAACTGCCGACCTTCTGATCAGCAAGCTCAGTGTCCTAACCCACTGAGCCACCACGTCCCTTCCCTTGCATTTATTTCGTCCTAAATATGGCTCTGAGAATTTGTTTTTCCTCTCTTGATAAGCTGTTTGCTCTCTCCTCTGCTGTTTTGGGGCAACTTCCCCCAACACCAGCCTCCCCACCATGTGTCTGGAGACATACTCTGAATGCTGGAATCCAATTAAAACTTCCCTGTGGGCCTCTCGCATTCCCTGTGTTTCTCTTTGTTGCAGACCTGTAGAGTTAACAAGCGGTAGAATGATGCCGCACGCTCTGCTCCCGCAGCTCTGAGTATGATTATTTATTGAGTGCTTCCAGCCTGCATAATGAATACATTATTCTCAGACAAAGAAGGCAGCCTGATTTAAAATGGATAGTTGATAATGATATTGAATTTCTTAAATGGCAGGTTGGCACACCAGCAGTTGCCTCTCATTAAAAGCATCAGGCTGTGGGCGAATGTTATGATAAAACTACCACAGTGTGATTTTTTTTCTTACATTTTCTTGCCATGCTACAATTTACGGTTATCCTACAATTTTGTTGTTAATTCAGGTGCATTCAACTTCTGTGGCTGTTTTCGAAATATATGGGTATGGTACGTTTGCTATTCTTTTAAGTAGAAAAATACATTGTAAATATGGTGACAATGATTGCAAATTGACACACTGGAAACAGTCTATTCTGAGTAGTAAATAAACAAATAGATCTATTAGATAAGGCAACTGTTTCAAGGGAATTAACACCAGTAAGTTCACATTTAATGACACATTTAATGAAATAAGTGCAACTAAGCCATTCTACCTTAGATCAATTCCTGCAGACCCAATGTCATTGGGTGTGATATTTTACAATGAAGAGGATTTATTCCAGAAACAGAATAACTTTTCCAACTGAGTTGAACTACTGGGAACCATAATGCAATAGTTTTCAGAGTCAGCCTGTTAATTGTTTGCAATATTAAGGAACAATTCATAATTCTGTCCCTCTCTCTATTTTGGCTTTTCCATCTAATTTATGAATGTTTCCAAATATGATGCATATCTGTCTCATTGTTACCACCCCTGTTGCTTTCGCCTTTGTTCTATATTTAGAACTGAGGCAGCATTAATAAATAGGAAGTTATTCTAAGCAGACATGAAATTGCTTCCATTCTGGTTTCAGTCTTTAAAAATCAATTTCCAATCAAAGATATGTAGCTGCTGCTTTTGAAATTACAAAAGGTTAAACAAAACCTCCTGAGATTAAGAAATAGTCAGAAACTGGAAATCAAGAACCAATTGGTTAAGTATCCGGAAGTGATCCAAAGGACACTGGTTGTAGTATGCAGGAACCTTGGGAATGGAGCTGTGAAAATACAGTCCGCAACCTATGACCACAATTGCAACTGGAATTTCTGTTGCTAAGGAAAATAATTAAGTGAGACACAACTTCTTTGCCACAGTTGTTAAATCAAATCACTGCAGTGATTAAGTGAATCACAAGGTCATTAAATGAATCTGGCTTCCCCTGTTGACTGCTGGTTGGAAGCCAGCTGGGAAAGTGCAGATGTGATTGCAGAGCCTGGGATATTGCAGCCATTGTAAATACGTGCTGGTTGCCAAATGCCCAATTTTTGATCCTGTGACCGTGGAGATGCTGCGACACTCAGAAATGTGAGGGCCAGTTGTGAGCAACTTTTTTCAATGCCGTAACTTCAGACAATTGTTAAATGAATAGTTATAAGTCAAGGACTACCTGGAAGAAAAGCAAATCAAATAAGGAACACTGAGAGGAGAGAAGTAGATAGGAAAATATCCAAGAATAAAACCAAAAGTACAGGGTATAATAATGAGAAACATATGCACTATGTTGGGAGGCATTCATAGGCTGGATTGAAAGGATTGAAAGTGGGAAGGTCATTCCAGTTAAGCAATTCAGCTGCTAAATAAGTAAGTGCATACTTCAGTGGAACCAGTCTTTAGAATACTGTAGATTTCTGAAGGGCAGGAAATGGATGATTTCATCCAATGCACACTGCTTGATTAAGGGAAACACAGCTTGAAGCAACTCCGAAGAAACTGAATGTAATTATTTTAAACTTTTATATTTAAAATGGAAAGCCTTTGGGAGTGTATATCATCAATGTTGCATGATAGAAACTGTATTAATATCTGCAGTAGAGCTACCAAAATGCAATACAATAGACTAAGCTAAAGCAGGCACCACCGTCTCAAATGCCACACTTTACACAAGACATTAGATAATTGTGCAATCGCAGTGGATATTAACTAGATCACAGGTTTATGTTTATTACTTGATGACTGCAAAGTCAAGGGAAATCATGAGCTTTTCTCAGTGAAATAGGCAAGTTTATCCAGGTAAACAAAGGATTAGGCCAGTGTTGCTTTGCCCGGGTGAAGCATTTAATTCTCCACTGCATCTAACAGATTAAGTAAGAGACAGTGGTTAGAATGCAGTATTGCAGGCTAATTCTGCCAACTGCCAGCAGCGTGATTCTCACCAGCTCAGTCTTGACTCACTCTTCCATCCTTCCAAGGTCAGTAAAATGAGGACCCAGATTGTTAGAGTAGCATGCTGACTTTGTAAACCGCTTAGAGAGGGCTGTAAAGCACTCTGTACCAGTATATAAGTCTAAGTGCTATTGCTATCTACTACTTTGTATCTTTAATACAAAGTGATATGCTACATGACCACACTTGCTAATCCCAAATGAGCCACTTGTCATTTGTTAAATTGTGTCATTTCCTAGCCATAAAAGTCCATTTTAAAAACTCCCAAGCTTCTAGATCTCCATGCTATGTCAGCTTACACTTCCAATAAATGAAATAAGCCCTTTAAAACTAACACTTTAACAATGAGATCACACAGTTAGCGTTCCATCTTGCTTCAAACCACTGCCTTAATGGAGTGCCATGAATATAGAGCCTCACCACCACAGATTTTATGTACAGGGAGTGCAGAATTATTAGGCAAATGAGTATTTTGACCACATCATCCTCTTTATGCATGTTGTCTTACTCCAAGCTGTATAGGCTCGAAAGCCTACTACCAATTAAGCATATTAGGTGATGTGCATCTCTGTAATGAGAAGGGGTGTGGTCTAATGACATCAACACCCTGTATCAGGTGTGCATAATTATTAGGCAACTTCCTTTCCTTTGGCAAAATGGGTCAAAAGAAGGACTTGACAGGCTCAGAAAAGTAAAAAATAGTGAGATATCTTGCAGAGGGATGCAGCACTCTTAAAATTGCAAAGCTTCTGAAGCGTGATCATCGAACAATCAAGCGTTTCATTCAAAATAGTCAACAGGGTCGCAAGAAGCGTGTGGAGAAACCAAGGCGCAAAATAACTGCCCATGAACTGAGAAAAGTCAAGCGTGCAGCTGCCAAGATGCCACTTGCCACCAGTTTGGCCATATTTCAGAGCTGCAACATCACTGGAGTGCCCAAAAGCACAAGGTGTGCAATACTCAGAGACATGGCCAAGGTAAGAAAGGCTGAAAGACGACCACCACTGAACAAGACACACAAGCTGAAATGTCAAGACTGGGCCAAGAAATATCTCAAGACTGATTTTTCTAAGGTTTTATGGACTGATGAAATGAGAGTGAGTCTTGATGGGCCAGATGGATGGGCCCGTGGCTGGATTGGTAAAGGGCAGAGAGCTCCAGTCCGACTCAGACGCCAGCAAGGTGGAGTACTGGTTTGGGTTGGTATCATCAAAGATGAGCTTGTGGGGCCTTTTCGGGTTGAGGATGGAGTCAAGCTCAACTCCCAGTCCTACTGCCAGTTTCTGGAAGACACCTTCTTCAAGCAGTGGTACAGGAAGAAGTCTGCATCCTTCAAGAAAAACATGATTTTCATGCAGGACAATGCTCCATCACACGCGTCCAAGTACTCCACAGCGTGGCTGGCAAGAAAGGGTATAAAAGAAGGAAATCTAATGACATGGCCTCCTTGTTCACCTGATCTGAACCCCATTGAGAACCTGTGGTCCATCATCAAATGTGAGATTTACAAGGAGGGAAAACAGTACACCTCTCTGAACAGTGTCTGGGAGGCTGTGGTTGCTGCTGCACGCAATGTTGATGGTGAACAGATCAAAACACTGACAGAATCCATGGATGGCAGGCTTTTGAGTGTCCTTGCAAAGAAAGGTGGCTATATTGGTCACTGATTTGTTTTTGTTATGTTTTTGAATGTCAGAAATGTATATTTGTGAATGTTGAGATGTTACCGTATATACTTGAGTATAAGCCGACTCGAGTATAAGCCGAGACCCCCAATTTCACCCCCAAAAACTGGAAAAAGTTGGTGACTTGAGTATAAGCCGATCCGCCGTTCTGCAAGCCTCCGCCGCCGGCTGCTTCGTTCCGCAGCGGAAAGAAGCAGGCAGGCTGCTTCGTTCCGCAGTGGAAAGAAGCAGGCAGGCAGGGCACAGAGGAACGGAGACCCGGCGACGTTTGGGGATATTTGGAGAGGCGCCCAAACCTCCCCAAACGTCGCCGGGTCTCCGTTCCTCCGCCCCCTGCCTGCCTGCTTCTTTCCGCTGTGGAAAGAAGCAGGCAGGCAGGGCACAGAGGAACGGAGACCCGGCGACGTTTGGGGATATTTGGAGAGGCGCCCAAACCTCCCCAAACGTCGCCGGGTCTCCGTTCCTCCGCCCCCTGCCTGCCTGCTTCTTTCCGCTGTGGAAAGAAGCAGGCAGGCAGGGCACAGAGGAACGGAGACCCGGCGATGTTTGGGGATATTTGGAGAGGCGCCCAAACCTCCCAAAACGTCGCCGGGTCTCCGTTCCTCCACCCCCTGCCTGCCTGCTTCTTTCCGCTGTGGAAAGAAGCAGGCAGGCAGGGCGCAGAGGAACGGAGACCCAGCTTCGTTTGGGGACTTTTGGGGAGGTGCGCGCGCACCTCCCCAAACCTCCCCAAACTTCGGCAGGTCTCCGGACGGCGGTGGCTTGGGAGAGGTGAGCGCGATCCCGGAAGCTCCAAAGCCTCGGCCGCGCACAAGTCCTCAGTAAGTTTTTTTGTTGACTGGAGTATAAGCCGAAGTGGAATTTTTCAGCCCAAAAAGTGGGCTGAAAAATTCGGCTTATACTCAAGTATATACGGTATATTGGTTTCACTGGTAAAAATAAATAATTGAAATGGGTATATATTTGTTTTTTGTTACGTTGCCTAATAATTATGCACAGTAATAGTCACCTGCACACACAGATATCCCCCTAAAATAGCTATAACTAAAAACAAACTAAAAACTACTTCCAAAAATATTCAGCTTTGATATTAATGAGTTTTTTGGGTTCATTGAGAACATGGTTGTTGTTCAATAATAAAATTAATCCTCAAAAATACAACTTGCCTAATAATTCTGCACTCCCTGTATGTATGTATGTATGTATGTATGTATGCATTTATTTATTTATTTATTTATTTATTTATATAATTTGTATAACTATCCATTTTTCCAAAAGTGATTCTGGGCAGTGTACAACAATCTGATAAAACCAGCAAATATGAAACAACAGCTGTAAAGTAATATAAGAATTTATATTAAGAAATAAAAAATGCTATTCCAATGCTTAATTTAGCATCCATTCTTATACAAATATCTAAGAGAAACTTTCTGACCCATGTTTTTTGATTGATTGATTGAATGAATGCCATCAAATCATTGTTGGCTCTTAGCAGTGACAAAGATAGATTTTCTCTGTGGTGATCTCTCCCTAACCCTGGTCCTTCAGTAGTTCCACTGCTGCTGCTGCAGCTGGCTCTATCCATCTCGCTGTTGCTCTTCATCTTTTTCTTTTGCTGTTCCCAGCCTTCTCCAGAAAACTGTGCCTTCACATAATGTTTTCATAGTAAATTAAGTTATTCTTGAACAGGTTATGTTTGCTAAAGAGCCTGATTTCCCCCCCCCCCCGCCCCCCATGTAACACGCACTATGGTAATTGTGCGGTTCAGTAACAGGCACATAGAATACTTATCAATTGTGTGCATTAAGGCTGTACATAAACCACCCAGAATCATGTGTGTGAGATGGGCGTCCGTATAAATTTGGCAAGTTTAGTGTATGCTGTTTAGTTTCGGACACTGAAGCAAAAAAAAAAGTGATTCTATGCTATGAGGTTGCAGAATTGTCGTCAGCCTGAGTCGATCAGCACCATGGACAGCAGCCGGCATAGTTTTTCCTTTGCTTTTTTGCCTTCTAATCAGTCTGACTGCAAAAATCACCCTGTTAATTCAGAACTGAAGCTTCCTGCTCCTAGTCCAGGGGTAGGCAACCTTGGCTCTTTTATGACTCGTGGACTTCAACTCCCAGAATTCCTGAGCCAGCATGGCTCAGCATGGAAACCTCTCCCTGTCCCCTCAGCATGGCTGGCTCAGGAATTCTGGGAGTTGAAGTCCGCGAGTCATAAAAGAGCCAAGGTTGCCTACCCCCTGGTCTAGTCCATTGCCTTAACCACTAGACTGAACTGGCTCTAATATGTTAAAAATGAAGTTTGGAAACAGTTACAGAAGATAATGTTTCTCTTACTCTTACTTGCTAATGCAAGACAATATGGAATGATTCTGTCTGTATACACTTGTTGGTTGGCCGAAACAGATGGAATTTGTATTGAAAGCAAGTGATAAATGAGATAGATTCTGCTGCTTGTTAGACTAAGAGCATAAATTAAGGAAGTCACATATGCATATTTAAAATGCATCTGGGAAATGGTTGTATTCTTCAAACTGTGTGCCTACTGGATTTATATCCAAAATGTTACTTATGCAGGAGCACTTCTCTCAGCAGCTCATATATCTAAAGGCAACTTATAAAGTTTCAAAAGGACCCAAGTAGTTAGTGTGCCTAAATGTTGCTAAGCCTTTCCCTGCTGTTTTATATTTAGTTTTGAATGTATGCACAAATATGACTTAGCCATGTTATCGACTTGTCTTCTGTTCCTTCAAAATCTTCCTAAAATCTGAAAGATGTCTCTGAGTATTCCTCTTCAAACGTATACATTTCAGGCATTTAGCATTCAAAATTGGAGTACTGTAGGCTTGTCTCTTACCAACTTCTTCAACTTGATACTATGTGACTGTGCTGGACTTCATTTCCTATAACCTCTAGGTAGCTAGCATAGGAAGGCAGCTTTATTTTAATACCTTTGGTACCTTTATTTGTAACACCAAGAAGTAGGGATGTATGGTCCCAAATGGAAGCTATTAATTAATCTTAAGTTGCATAGTAATTTTTTTCAGCTGTTCAAGTGACAACGTACACCATTCTTCCCATTCCACCTCCAGATTTTATATTTGACAATTACTAGTAGTAATTCTGTTTCCTCCAGCAATTGTAGTTTTCAGCTGTCTTTGCTTTCTCTTTCCTCTGTTTAACAGAATGTGCTTCTTGGCAGGGGAATTATACAAGATTAACCTTCTGGCTTGGAGTCAGAGAAAATATATCAAATGAGTGTATCTGACAAGTTTGGGAAGTGTACCTCTACAGTCAATTATAAGGCTGAAGGTGACACATCACAGCAGTGTTAATTAATTAATGAAGTTGTGCCAAAATAGAAAGGGCTGTTGTCCCTAATCCTTCATGGATAGTTAAAAATTGAAATTCTGCAGATGAATATGAACAAAAAAAATTGACTGGATACAGTATTATCATGTGCTACGTTTGATAAATCCAGTGACCTCTGGAAAGTCTAGTTATGCAGGTGAAGTGGGACTGTTCCAACAAAAGTTTTAACATTCTCTTAAATATCATTGAATTTAACTGGAGAACTAGGGCACAATTTCATGCTATACCCTATAATGAATGTCTCTGCATTTGCGGAGCAGCAGAAGTAGAACACCTGGCTCACATCCTGTTTGACTGTTGCCTGTATAAGAGGGTGAGAGATAGGTATCTTGGTCTATATACCAAACAAATGACCCATTGGGATCCCCATATTAAAACAACTTACCTTGTGTCCGGCCAGAACTTGAAAATAACATTTAACGTAGCACAGTACCTAAACAAAATGGTCCAGTTGAGATCTGCATATGTGGAGCTAATTGGGGTAGATTGCAAGGGTGACTTCGAAATATAATTTTATCATATTTTATATCTTAAATTATCGTACATTATTACAATTTTATTTTAGATTGTATTTTATTACCATTTCATTTTAAATCGTATTTTATTCTAATTCCATTTTAAATTGTATTTTATCAAATTCCATTTTAAATTGCTTTTATCAAATTTTAGTAACAATTTGTGCTGGAACTTTGCACTTTGATATGGCCCAAGGGTTAATCAATAAAGTTGTATAAAAAACTAGGGCACAAATGTTGCACAAAACAAATGGTGCATAATTATAAACCCTCCAAGTTCAGATCTTTTTTGGAGCAGCTCTCCAGAGCAGATTTTTTAGCAAAGGGGCAGCAAAGTTCTCTCAATATCCTGTGGAAGCTCTAAACAACATTAAGAGCATCTCCCTTTCATTTTGCCCACTACTCTTCTTGTGAGGGAGGTTGGGATGAGACAACGATTCGCTCCAAATCACCCAATCGGCTCGATGAATAAGTGGAAACTTTGACAATAGGTCCTCCATATTGCCACTGATCCTCTACACCAGTGCATTGCTTTTCTTACATTCAGTTAATCTAGGGCTTCCGAAATTTGTGTCTGATGTTGATAGGCAGGAGTGTATCTCTGTTTCGCTCTTGAGTCTAGGACAGGGGTCCCCAACCTATGGGCCACGGACCGGTACTAGGCCGTGGCCTCTTGTCCACCAGTCCGCGGGAATGGCTGGCAAGTGCATGCATTTGTATGTGCACACACACCCCTCCACTCATGCTGGCACTGCTACATGGGCCATTTGTTTATTATGATGTCTCTGAAGAGTTCTTACTAAAGTTCTGAAGTTCTCACTGTAACATAGACTTCAGTTGGGCTGCCTTGTGAGAACGCAGAACTAGAAGCAAACCTTCTGTCTGTCCTTGTATGAATAATTAAAATAACCCAACATATCACAGGCTATAAATAAAACCACGACATTGTATGTGATCTGTTAGACACAAGAAAATGGCTCATTAAAATAAGCTATTCTCACTCTTGGCAAGAAAAATATTCTGGCATCCCTTTGGCTAATTAGTTTGTGTGTGAATATTATATGTGAATATGATACTGCAAAATGCTGACATTTGCCATTTTGTTAATATCATTTGCCCTTCTAAAGTTTTCCAGTGAAAAAGAAGGCAGTCACTTCCTTCAAGGAGTAAGAACACTGGATGCTACTGATAGACAGAACACAGCTTCAGACATTATTTACAGGATATTGGCCAAAAACTATCAAGGATGACTGAAGACTTTTATATCAATTTTTGAAAAACAGATATTTGAATAGATGTGCCCAAAATCTATTTTTTAATTTATTTTTTAAAATACATTAGGGTTTTATACACAGACATGATATAAATATAGTACATATTTAATGATTATGAATCCACCATGGAACATTGTACATTCCCCCCCTGACTAATAGGATCCCATAAGATATAATTTCTCTGGATCTAACATGGATAAACATTTGATGCTTTACACCACAATTCAGTTTGGTTTAGTGGTTAAGGCACCAAGCTTGAACCTGGGAGACCATGAGTTCTAATCCCACCTTACACATGAAAGCCGGCTGGCTAAATTTGGGCCAGTTATTCTCTCAGCTCAATCCATCTCACAGAGTTGTTCTGAGAAAAATAGGAAGAGGAAGGAATATTAGGTATGTTATCTATCTTGAGTTATTTATAAAAATAATAAAGGCAAGATAGAAATAAATAAAATATTGGCCCAAATGCCTGTGCATGTAATATAACTAAATATTTCTTTGCCATGTTTATGATGCAACAAACATTTGAATGAATGGTTTTGCCTTCAATATTTGCCTTCTTTGCCTGTTGTGATTCAGGGTCAGCCTGTGGGTTCAGCAGTTGGGTCGGATGACTCAGAGGAGGAGGAGGGGGGTGTTGAAGACCTTGCTGAGGGGGTTGAAGATCTTGCTGATGAGAGCCCTCAGCCAGGCCCCTCCCACTTGGTCACCACGGAGACCCAGCTGTGTGAGCCTGACAGCGTGGA
Organism: Vipera ursinii; assembly: GCF_947247035.1. Lineage (NCBI taxonomy): Eukaryota > Metazoa > Chordata > Lepidosauria > Squamata > Viperidae > Vipera > Vipera ursinii. The sequence continues at coordinate 216,684,356 of NC_139513.1, read as the reverse complement.
TGAAGATGACCCACAGCTGGCCCTGTTCAAGGACGCCCGACGCAGGAGGCAGTCAATTAGGAGTAAACAGAGGAAGGCGATGGGGCTCCTCGGAAGGAGGCAGAGAGAAGCCACACCCTGAACTCTATATAAGGGGAATGTGTGGGAGGGCTGGTTTGCTGAAGGCAACCGCTTGGATAGTCCCTGTTTCTTAAAGCTCCTGTTTCTTGGTTTGTCTTGTTCCGTTTGTTTTTGTTGCAATAAATTTGGCAGGCGTAATTCCAGCCTCTTGCCTTCTTGTAAAAGGGGTTGTCCCTGCCTTTTCTGCAGGGCCGGTAGCAGGCTGGTACAGAACATTGCCTATGAAAAAAAAGGCATGGATGCCCATGAGTGGGGAGAACTTTCTTCTTGGTTGCAGATAAGCAATCACAGTCACAAAATACCATGTCTTGTCCTTCCTCACTAGTCCTTCGTAATAAGGATTTCAGATGTTCCTTTGAGAATAAACCCATACACTGGGTTTTTATATGACAATAGCTCTGTTTAACCAGATTTAAGAAGAGAGATTCTTTAAAGAAATATTCCAGTTGCACATTTCCTAACTGGGGAAAAGGTTTATTTTGTTTCAGAAAAATAGTTGCAATATTGCTTCACATTTCCTTTTTATCTATTAAGAAATGAAAAATATGAACGTTCCAGTTTTGAAATTTCTAAACGTAATTTGTGTTCTGCACATTTACATAAATGGGAAGTTTTTGTTACTCATGGAAACATGAATAACAGGGTGTCATGTTAATCTACTTAATTGTTTTTCTCTTCAGCAGGGTGAGTTACATATTGGCTCTTAGCTATATATGACTTTTCTCCGCTCAAAGAAGAAACGAGCTACAGAGTTTTAATGAAGGGAAAATGTCTCTAGGATAAAAAATGAAATGTTGGCTGACTACAAGATTTTGTTCTGAATCCCAGAATAAAAAGGCCTATCCAACGGCGTCTACTTCCTTTAGCTACTTCCATGTCCAGTGGCAGTGGCTGGGTTCACATAAGTCATAATGTGGTTCATTTAGCTTTGGCTTAATGCAGGATGTAAATTCAGTCTTCGCAATATAATGGATTTATCCAGGCATTGGCTTAGGATAGAAGTGAGTTCACCAAATGTAAATACAGATGTAAACATAGATTTGGTGGGATGTTGTGGCACTATGATGGGTTATGTGATATCGTGTGGCTATATGGATTATATTCTGCTTTTGTGGAAAGTTGTCATGAACTGTTGTAATGGGAGGTGAGAATAACCTTGGGAGACAGGATGATGAACCACAATTGGGAGAATAGAAGGAACAGGGATAGAGAGTGTCTCTCAGAAGAGACCCTCTCTAGAAAGTGAAGATGGGGAAGGAGAGACACACTTTCAGACTTGCAAGATTCTGTTACTATAACCTTGTAATAAAAGCAGTGGTAACATTCAGGGTTGTGGTTTCCTGTCTGGACTACCTGAAAGGACTGTCAGTCCCCTAGGATTGTGGTGGCAAACCTATGCATGCGTGCCACAGGTGGCACACAGAGCCCTGTCTGTGGGCATGCGCACCGTCGCCCCAGCCCCAGGTCTTCAGCTGGGTTTTATAAAACCTTTTCGCTTGAGGCCTCCATCGCGTGTGCAAAAAAAAAAGTTCGATCAATCAGTCAAAAAAAAGATCTCGCAAAGTTGGAATTGATTGATAGAACTTTAGTCCCACCCGGTCTGCCGTTACCACTGCAGTCACGCCCACCCAATGGGCCACTCCCACCCAATGGGCCACTCCCACCCGGCACCCAATGATATGTAAGTGGGTTTTGGGTTGCGGTTTGGGCACTCGGTCTCTAAAAGGTTTGTCATCATTGCCCTAGGATTAGCCTGTATAAGGTGTATTATTTAACAATGTAAATGAATTGCCTGCAGGGTGTTAATCAGCTTCTTGGGACACTGAAATTATTATGGCCTTTTCTCCCACCTGTATGGCAATGGGTTGTCTAGGAAAGCTTCATTACTTCCTTTGCATTTCATCTCTCCAGGTTGGAATCATTAGTGCAAGTCCCTTAAATAGTGCCCACTGATCTCCAAAATTAAAGTAGAATAAAATTAACTCATATCTTACAAGGTAAGGAAATCTTACAAGATACCATTTGGGGCATTTGTCTATTTATTCATTTGACATCACACAGAATTGCACAGTTCTATCTACCTTCTCAGAAGGTTGTTGCTATATGTTAAAAGGCACACGTTGTTGATATTTAGTTCTCATTTTTAAATTCCATCAAAATCCAAAAATTCCCAGATTCTTGCACAAAAGATTGGATTAATGTCAGAGTATGTATAATCTTACTGCTCCAATGTCTACCCCATGTGTTTTACTGTTTTATTATGTTGCTAAGTCAGTGATGGTAATGAAAAATATCTATCCGCTTGATTTTGCCCAGGGGAAATCAGACCTGACAATGTTGATTAAAATCAGAGTGGGAAACTGTGGCTCTACTGCTACTGCTACTTTTGGTTTTTCAAACCTTTTAAATTGTAACATCAACTTAATTAAAACATCTTCAATAGCAGGACCACTGCCAAAGTAGGCATCTCTGAGCTAGAGGGACAACTGGATGTTTTGATATATTCACACTCCTATCATCATAGTTTTGTGCATTTGATTTTGGTTTTTAGAACTGGGAACTTGGTTGAAGAACTGGGAGGTGTGGTTGAATTCATTTTCAGGACAAAAGATGATTCCAAAGGCATTCTGTTCTCACATTATCCAGTGGGGAGCATGGATGGTGCACAAGTTCTCAGCACTGTGTTTCTTTTTTTGTCCTCTTTGTCGGCTTGGGATAGATTAGATGGCTGCAATCTGTGAATTATGCTGAGATAGAAGGGGAAGGAATCTTTTTGTTTTCTTAACGTCTCCCTCACGCAACCAATCATCTTATTATCCTCATTTAATTGTATTAAAGATATTCACAAGAGAACAGACTTAAAGCTTTTACCTACCTGGCAGACTCTATTCTGACTACATTTCCATCCATCACAACCAGCATGGAATTGCTCTCTAAAACATCTGGAGGCACCCCAGCTTGAAGAAGGTTAATTTGGGAGTGAGGGTTCACACATTATCTGTATGTCTGATTTGTACCAGAAAGAAATCTTTATGCATACTCACTATGATTTTGATCAAATATTAAGTACATAATGTTAACAATGCACAAGGGCTATTAACTGACTCCCAGTATGCATATTATTAATTTTAGGAATAAATCAGTTTTCACAACAGCATGCCTATAAGGAGTTTTCTGTTTTTGTTTTTAAAAGCGTTTTTCTATTTAATTAGAGCAAATTAAAGGATTTCCCCATACAACTTCGGAGAAGGGCGGGATATAAATGGAATTAAAATAAATAAATAAAATAAATTAGTTCTGGACTCCAGTGTAACCTTCTTGCGTGAACACTCAACTGCGCACTTGTTGTTTTTCCATGATTTGTTTTTTAAAAAAATGATACCTTTTTTTCATCCTATCTTAACAACAAGATAAACCACTTCTTGACTCGGGAATGTAACCCTTTTGAGTTGGAGTGTATTTCTGAAGTTAGCTACATGGCATATAAAAGTGATGATGACTTAGATCAGGAGTCCCCAACCTCCGGTCCGTGGATCGGTACCGGGCCGCAGCATGCCAGCAACCGGTCTGCACAAACAAGCAAAGCCCCATCTGTGGGATGCAGGCAGCACACAAAACCACGTCCCCTTCGGTCTGTGGAAAAAACTTTTCTCCACGGAACCGGTGCTCAAAAGGTTGGGGACCTCTGACCTAGAACTTTTGAAAGCCTTCACATCCTGTGCTGCATGTTCCAATGGCAATTTGAATAGCAGCACCCTAATGGCATATGGGCAAAAAAAATCTTCTGGCTCTAAATTCTCCTTTTCACTACAGGTAGTCCTCGACTTACAACCACAACTGAGCCCAAAATTTCTGTTGCTAGGTGGGACATACGTTAAGTGAGCTTTTTGTCCCATTTTACCAACTTTCTTGCCACGGTTGTTAAATGAATCACTGTAGTTGTTAAGTTAGTAATCGCTGTAGTTGTTAAGTGAATCTGGATTCCCCACTGACTTTCTTATCAGAAGGTCGTAAAAGAGGATCATATGATCCCGGGACACTGCAACCGTCATAAATACGAGTCAGTTGCCAAGCGTCTGAATTTTGATCATTTGATGTGACCACCAGGATGCTGCAATAGTTTTAAGTGTGGAAAAACGGTCACTTTTTTCCGTGCCACTGTAATTTTGAATGGGCTCTAAATGAACTGTCGAGAACTACTTGTATCAGAGAAGAGGAATGTTGACACAGGTAGTCCTCATTTAGCGACCAGTATTACTTTCTTGTTTCTAATGCCATTGGGATCCAAAAACCAAGGAAGGCATCCTGTGATTCTTCTAAGCAGATTTCTTTATTGTTCCACACCCGTAGACAGAATTTTCCCAAGCTAAAGCAGACTACCAACTACATAAAGCAAATACTGTGGGAGGTATTAGGGAGGAGTCTTCTTCAATTTCTTCCTTTCACACAAACTATCTTAACTGTGTTATCTCTTGCTTCTTTCTCCCACCCTTCCCACGGTTTAATGGACTTTTTACCCTCCACTTTGAAGCTGGGTTACTGTTGGTTGTTGATGTAATTAATATCTTTGCACTGAGAAAATTTGACTCTCACTTAACTTACTAATATTAATGCATACATTTGGATAACAGAGTGGTACCTTATACTTGACTGCTTCAAAACTCATCAAGGTAAGATTCAAGGTACTGGTAACGGTATTCAAAGCACTCCATGGCATGGGGCCGGAGTACCTTAGGGAACATCTGCTGCCGGCATCAAGCTCCCTGCGCCCTGTGCGTTCCCACAGAGAGGGCCTCCTCAGGGTGCCACCGATCAGAGAGTGTCGATTGGTGGCCCCCAGGGGGAGATCCTTCTCTGTGGGCGCTCCGGAGCTGTGGAATCAGCTACCGGTAGAGCTCCGGATGGCGCCCGATCTTCGCTCCTTTCGCCGCGATCTCAAGACATTTTTGTTTGTACAAGCCGGCCTAGCCTGAGGGGGAGTGTTGGGGTTGTTTTATTTTTTGTTTTTTAATTGTTCTGGGGGTTTTTAGCGTTGTATTATATTGTTTTTAACTAGGGCAATTGTTTAATCTGTTTTTAATGTTTGTATTGGTTATTTTATTCTGCCCTGTGAACCGCCCTGAGTCCTCAGGGAGAAGGGCGGTATATAAATGTTATTAAATTAAATTAAATTAAATTAAATATGGTACTAGATGCATTTTGATGTGCAAATGTTGTCCCAGTACTTGGCATTTGTTTAGGGACAGAAGTTTTATATTGGCTTTTTGTTTTTCTGCTGTTGTGAGGAAGTAGCAATATCTTCACAATAACTGAGACAATTTAACTCTCTGATATCACAATTTTCATGTTTTACCACTGTGTTGAAGGAAAAGTCTTCATCGTGGCTCAGCCCAAGCCAGGGATAAACAACATGGTGACTGCTTTTGCAAGAAGGTTGAAGTTTATTGAAGAGGAGAGCCAGACAGAAAGATGGCTCTGGAAGAAATAGAGAGTGAGCACATGTAGGGAATGGGTTTTTATACCCTCTGGAGCCTTTTGTTTGGAGTTGTTTCCTATTCCTGTTTGAGGTTTTGTATTTCCTGTATTCTGACCTGAGTCTGGGTGTGCTTTTCTGGTACTCTGATGGTGGTGGGTTAATCCTATTATGTCACAAGGCTCATATCCTGCTTCCCTGGGGCTGTGGCTGATGACTCTTAGATTTTTGGTATTGATTCTAGGGATCTTTCTTCCTAATCCCAATTTCCTGACTCCAGTCTTTCTGACAAGATTAACATATGCAATTCTGCAGAGCTGGTCCCTGCTTGGGGGAGGGAGACTTGGGGCTATTAAGAAAACAGGGCATGCTTTTCTGCCTCTTTAAGATCCTTTGAAGAAATATAATATTCTGCCCTTTTAATATTTCCTTCTCTGGGCGGGCTGACTTCCCACAACAGGTAAAAACATTCAGTTTTTCCCACTCCTGAAATTAGAAACATTGTGGTAGTTAGCAAAGATTCTAGTTTTGTTCACTTTCTTTTTTACGAATGCAGTAGGTCAAAATAATTCCATTTTGAAACCTTTTCCTCTCAATTCTACGTAGTTTTTAAAAACGGTGAGCCCTGCTTTAAAAAGAAGGAAGCCGTGAAACCATTTTTAATTTTTTTTATCCAAGAATTAATTCACTTTGCTTAAACAATCATGCATAATGATATCCCTGAGTGCAATACAAATATAATTGAAGGGCTACATCCCTAATGTAGCCGAATTTACAGAAACTGCCAAATTTAGTGTGGCTTAACTTTAGGGGGGAAAATGGCTCCACTTTGAGCAGAGTCTGTGAATTTGTAAAATATTGGATTCAAAGGACCAGCAACTTGGAAGAAATAGTCTATTCCTGTGCTGGCTAGCCACAGTTGGAAGCAGGTTTCTGTGGCGTCCCTTTCTTTTGATCAAGAAAGTTGAATATATATATATTAAACTGGGAAGTTTATTTTATTTTTTCCTCTAAAGTCCAGTTACTATTCAGGATTTTATATATATATATATATATATATATATATATATATATATATATATATATATATATATGTAGATCTAGAGTCTCGGGTTTCTTCCCGCGTTCCTTTCATCTTCAGAAAGTTGTGGCGACGGCACCCCCACCGGCAGTTGGAAGGAAAGGAACAACCAGACCACGCATTGCTCCTGGAAGCAGGAGGAGGAACACTCCAGCCTGATGATGACGGATGGGATTTCGTCGAAACGTCGCCACAACTTTCTGAAGATGAAAGGAACGCGGGAAGAAACCCGAGACTCTAGATCTACACATACAGACACCCGCGAGAATCTACGAAAACAAATATCATACCTCTACGGGGAGGACATCTACCAACTAACCAGGACTTACGAAAAGTCAGAAGTACGAAGAGCAAGAATACTAAGTGACATACCTTTCCTATGCCAATGTCGAGACCAAAATATAAGACCAAATTGTTTCAAATTGAAATTCCACATCAATACCACTTCAACCAAACGCATTCTAAGAAGAACAGAAATGGCATTACTAAGAAATGAACTCCACAATAAAAGATTTCAATTAGACCAAACAAACAAGGACCTACTAACATTACATCTCAAACTCAGCAACATTATTCACCCGATACTATGGGACAAAGTGAAACAACTGGCGGTTTGGAGAGCAGAAACAGAGACCATCTATAAAAACAACAGACATTCAAAGAAACTCAAACAATTAGAGAACTACAACAACCAAACAACCACATCACAACAACATCTACAACAAGTAGTGCATAACATCTCCCACAGAAGACTAACAACAGCAGAAACAAACGTCCTAGCAAAAGGTTTCAACTTCGCTGTTGCACCAAAGAAAATTCCCACAGAAACCATCATATGTGGAGTTGAAACCAGCTTAACTAAACTCAATGCAGATGAAGCAGACCAAGTCAGACATGAAGTCACCCACATCCTATGCACAAGCAAACCACCCAAAAGCAACCTAACAAAAGAAGAACAAGTAGCATTGCAAAACCTAAGAAAAGACAACAGCATAATCATACTACCAGCAGATAAAGGCAATGCTACAGTGGTAATGGACACATCAGACTATGAAGAGAAACTGTCCAACTTACTCAAAGAAACTACATACAAACCTATATATACAGATCCCACAACCTATCTAGAAAAGACCACCAAGAAAAAGATAAAATCAACTTCTATAAGCCAAGAAATCCAACAAACAATCATTCCTAGGGAGAAGTCATCCAGATGCCCAAAACTATATGGCCTCCCCAAAATACACAAAGATGGAATCCCACTAAGACCCATAGTAAGTTCTATAGGCTCACCACTACAAAACTTAGCTAAATACCTAGCAAAACAATTACAACCTCAAGCAGAAATGGCAGCTTCATATGTCCAAAACTCATACCACTTTATAGAATTAGTGAAAAATCTACAGATAGACCAAAAAGACTTGCTAGTCAGCTTCGATGTGGTATCACTATTCACCCAGGTGCCAGTCCAAGAAGCTCTATCAACAATAAGAAGCAAATACCAAAAACCAAACCATATTATAGAACTAGCAGAACACTGCTTATCAAACACATACTTCATACACAGAGGCCAGAGATACAAACAAATAGAAGGCGCACCAATGGGATCCCCTCTATCACCAGTTATCGCCAACCTTTTCATGGAAGAATTTGAAACTAACGCTCTGGAAAAGACTACAAACAAACCAAAACTGTGGCTCAGATATGTGGATGACACCTTCGTGATCTGGCCCCACAGAAGAAAGGAGCTAGAAAACTTCCTAACACACCTGAACAGCCTACATCCCAAAATAAAATTCACCATGGAGATTGAAACAAACAACCAGTTACCTTTCCTGGATGTACTTATATACAAAAAACAAAACGGCACCCTAGGACACACAGTCTACCGAAAGAAAACACACACCAACCGTTACCTCAATGCGCAATCACATCATCACCCAGCACAAATAAATTCAGTAGCCAAAACACTAATAACAAGAACCAGACGCCTTGCAGATGAAACACATATACAAACAGAACTACACACCCTGACAGACATATTGACAGCAAACAAGTTCCAAAAAAACAAAATCACCAATATGATTCAGCAGGGGACTCCGAAACAGAAAAACATCCAAGAAGAAGAACAGAACAATGGACGAGCCATCTTGCCCTACATAAAAGGAACAACCGACAAAATCAGTAAAGTACTACGCAAACATAACATCAAAACCGCATTTAACACTGACAGAAAGATATCAACCATCCTGAGAAATCCCAAAGACAAAATAGAACTGGAAAACCAGGGCATATACCAAATCCCATGCGCCTCCTGTCCAGCAACATACATTGGACAGACTAACAGAAGAATAGAGGTACGTGTAGAAGAACATAAGAACTCAGTACAGAAGAAAGATCACACATCTTCACTAGTACAACACATAAACACTACGGGACACAACATCAATTTTGAAGGTACAAAAACAATCGCCAAAATAGAACATCTCAATAGCAGAATAATTAGAGAAGCCATTGAAATAGAAAAACACCCAGACAGTATGAACAAGCGAGACGACACCTCCCGCCTACATGCCATTTGGAAACCAGCATTGATAGAGAAATGAATTTCAGCAAACAAGGATTTAAAAAACCAACAAACAACCCCAAATGCCACCACCCCCAGCAAGACTCATCCACACCCAAAACAAAAACTCTCCCACACAGAAGACAGAACAAGTCAAGCAAAAGTGCCATCACCCAAGCAGAAGAACGCACACACGAACCTGACTGACCCATACCAGAGATACATAGCAGGTCCTTGAACTTGGAGCCGGGCCAAGGCTCTGGAGGCCACTACACAGCCCACTCCTCAGGACACCAAATCACAATACTCAGGATATTACAACACAACAAAAAACCCCACCCATTCAGAACACACCCCACCCAATCAGAAGACAGCCACGCCTCCAACCAATCAGAAGACAACCACGCATCCACCCAATCAGAAGACAGCCACGCCTCCACTCAATCAGAAGACAACCACGCCTCCACCCAGTCGGAGGACACCCCCACCCAATCAGAAAGCAGTCACGCCTCCACCCAGTCAGAACACAGCCCCACCGGCAGTTGGAAGGAAAGGAACAACCAGACCACGCATTGCTCCTGGAAGCAGCAGGAGGAACACTCCGGCCTGATGATGACGGATGGGATTTCGTCGAAACGTCGCCACAACTGAAGATGAAAGGAACACGGGAAGAAACCCGAGACTCTAGATCTACACGTACAGACACCCACGAGAATCTACGAAAACATATATATATATATATATGTTTTCTGAGGTTTTCGCGGGTGCCTGTATGTGGATCCTTGGTTTTTCGGGTTTTTCCCCGCGTAGAATTAAAGGTGTAGGCGCAACGTTTCGACGGAATCCCATCCGTCATCATCAGGCTTCTGCTTCCTTCTTCTGGGAGAAGCATGTGGCTGTTTGTTCCTCTTTTTTAAACTGCCAGAGGGGGTGTGTTCTGTGGAGGTGTGCTCTGATTGGGTAGGGGACCAAGTGTGTTTTGATTGGGTGGGAGTGTGTTTTGAATGGTGGGTGTGTTCTGATTGGGTGGGGGTGTGTTCTGAGTGGATGGGCTGGTCTCAGCTGCCAGCTCCAGACCTGAGCTGGTGAGTTGTGCTGCTTTTGTTCGGCTTCGTGTTTGTGGTGGTGCCATGTTTTTATAGTGGGTGTCAGTTTGTTTATTGTGTGGTTTGGAGGGGTTTAAAGTGGCTGATGTTGCAGCTGTTGCAGCTGTAGTTAGGTTTCTGTTTTGTGGTTGTGTGTCTTTATCGTTGTGGGTTCGGATTTGCTTTTTGAATGGTTGTGTGGTGGTGATGTCATGTGATGTTATCATGAGTTTGGGTCTGGTATCATTCTTGGTGGTTGGGCTTCGTCTGTCAATCAAGGCGGGTTTCCAAATGGCTGGTAGACGAGAGGTATCATCTCGTTTATTCATGCTGTGGGGGCGTTTTTCTATCTCAATGGCTTCTCTGATTATTCTGTTGTTAAAATGTTCAATTTTGGCGATAGTTTTGGTTTTTTTTAAAATCAATTTCATGTCCCGTGGCTTCAAAGTGTTGGACCAGGGATGAAGTTTGTTCTCCTTTTCTGAGTGAGTTTTTGTGCTCTTCAATGCGTGCACTTATTCTTCTGTTGGTTTGTCCGATGTATGTGGTGGGGCAGGTGGTGCATGGGATTTCGTATACTCCTTGGTTTTCTAACCCAATTATGTCCTTGGGGTTTCTTAGGATGGTGGATATTTTTCTGTCTGTGTAGAATGCTGTTTTGATGTTGTGTTTTTGGAGGACCTTGCTGATTCTGTCTGTGGTCCCTTTTAAGTATGGGAGGAGGGCTTTGCCATTTTCTTGTTCTCTGTCTTGGGTTTTTGTGGGTGTCTCTCTTCGGATTAAGTTGGTAATCGTGTTTCTTTGGAATCCATTGGCTGCTAGTACATTAGTGAGAGTGTGTAGTTCGGTTTTTAGGTGTTGTTCGTCAGCTAGGTGTTTTGTTCTGGAGATGAGTGTCTTGGCTACGGAGTTGATCTGTGCTGGGTGGTGGTGTGAGAGTGCGTTCAGATAGCGGTTTGTGTGTGTTTTTTTATGGTAGATAGTGTGTCCTAGGGAGCCGTTGGATTTCTTGTAGACTAAGACATCAAGGAAGGGAAGTTGATTGTTAGCTTCTGTTTCCATGGTGAATTGTATTTTGGGGTGTAGGCTATTGAGGTGTATGAGGAAGTCATCCAGTTTTTCTTTGCCGTGTGGCCAGATTACGAAGGTGTCATCTACGTATCTGAGCCAGAGTTTGGGTTTGTGGTTGGATTTTTCTAGAGCGAGGGTTTCAAAGTGTTCCATGTAGAGGTTTGCGATGACAGGTGAGAGGGGTGATCCCATGAGTGCTCCTTCCATTTGTTTGTATCTTTGTCCATTGTAGATGAAGTATGTGTTAGATAGGCAGTGGTTGGTCAGATCTAGGATGTGTTTTGGGGGGTTGTATTTATTTAGGATAGCTGTCAAGGCTTCTTTGATAGGCACTTGGGTGAAGAGGGATACAACATCGAAGCTCACAAGTAGGTCCCAGGGCTGTAAGTTTAGTTTACTTATGATCTCTATGAATTGGAATGAGTTTTGTACGTGTGAGGTGATGGAATTTGCATAAGGCTGTAGTTGTTTGGCAAGAAATTTGGCTAGATTTTGTAGAGGTGAGCCTATGGAGCTGACTATGGGTCTGAGTGGGGTTCCTTCTTTGTGTATCTTGGGCAGACCATAGAGCTTAGGACATCTGGATGATTTTTCTCTGGGAATGATTGTTTTCTGGATCTCTTCACTGATGGGGGTGGCTTTTATTTTTGATTTTGTGGTTTTTTCCAGGTAGGTGGTGGGATCTGTCTTGAGGAGTTTGTATGTGGAGTCTCGGAGTAGGTTGGATAATTTGGTATGGTAGTCAGATGAGTTCATTACCACCGTGGCGTTGCCTTTGTCTGCTGGCAGAATGATTATGCTGGTGTCATTTTTTAGGTTAAGTAGTGCTGTCTGTTCCTCTTTGGGTAAGTTGCTTTTGGGTGGTTTGCTGGTGCAGAGGATGTTGGTAACTTCGAGTCTGATTTTGTTGGCGTCATCAGGGTTAATTTTGGTCAGGCTGGATTCGACTCCGCATATAATGGTTTCCGTGGGAATGTGTTTGGGAGTGACTGCAAAATTAAATCCTTTAGACAGGACGTTGGTTTCGGCTTTGGTGAGAATCCTATCTGAGATGTTGTGCACAGTTTGTTTCATGTGTTGCTGTGGGAGAGGAGGAGTTTGTTTCTGGCGTTCCTTTAGTCTTCGGAGTTTATTGGTGTGTGTGTCTGTTTTGTAGGCAGTCTCTGTTTCAGCTCTCCAGACGGCGATTTGTTTGAATTTGTCCCAAAGTGTGGGGTGGATCTTGTTGCTGAGTTTGAGGTGAAGTGTGAGGAGGTCTCTGTTGATTCGGTCCAAGAGGAATCTTTTTGTGTGGAGTTCGTTTCTGATTAGGGCCAGTTCTGTTCTTGTCAGGATGCGTTTGATGGCTGCAGAGTTGGAGTGGAATTTCAATTGGAAGGATATGGGGATTAAATTTTGATCTCGGCAGTTGCGTAGGAATGTGAGGTCACACAGAATGGAAGCTCTTCGTACTTCGAGTTTTTCGTAGGTCTTGGTTAGCTGGTAGATTTCCTCCCCGTAGAGGTAAGATATTTGTTTTCTGAGGTTTTCGCGGGTGCCTGTATGTGGATCCTTGGTTTTTTCGGGTTTTTCCCCGCGTAGAATTAAAGGTGTAGGGCGCAACGTTTCGACGGAATCCCATCCGTCATCATCAGGCTTCTGCTTCCTTCTTCTGGGAGAAGCATGTGGCTGTTTGTTCCTCTTTTTTAAAACTGCCAGAGGGACCAAAACTATCGCCAAAATTGAACATTTTAACAACAGAATAATCAGAGAAGCCATTGAGATAGAAAAACGCCCCCACAGCATGAATAAACGAGATGATACCTCTCGTCTACCAGCCATTTGGAAACCCGCCTTGATTGACAGACGAAGCCCAACCACCAAGAATGATACCAGACCCAAACTCATGATAACATCACATGACATCACCACCACACAACCATTCAAAAAGCAAATCCGAACCCACAACGATAAAGACACACAACCACAAAACAGAAACCTAACTACAGCTGCAACAGCTGCAACATCAGCCACTTTAAACCCCTCCAAACCACACAATAAACAAACTGACACCCACTATAAAAACATGGCACCACCACAAACACGAAGCCGAACAAAAGCAGCACAACTCACCAGCTCAGGTCTGGAGCTGGCAGCTGAGACCAGCCCATCCACTCAGAACACACCCCCACCCAATCAGAACACACCCACCATTCAAAACACACTCCCACCCAATCAAAACACACTTGGTCCCCTACCCAATCAGAGCACAACCTCCACA